>NW_019739595.1:100055-181901 GCF_002891405.2 Cryptotermes secundus
GCATCCACCTCAGTGTCCAAGTTTTCCAAAGCCGCACACCTATTTGAGATATCAACACGATACTGCTCTTTACCCTCTACCTTATTTAATTTCTTGAGATTGAACCTCTCCATATGAACTCTGTGTGTTGTTTGTTTGCTTATGGCCAGTCGTTCCCTAACCTTTGCCACCACCAGGTAGTGGTCAGTATCACAATCTGCTGCCCTGAATGATCAGACATCAAGTATACTTGAGTGCCATTTCCCATCTATCAAAATATGGTCTATTTGATTGTGTATCTTCCCATCAGGAGATGTCCAAGTAAATTTATGGATGTTACGAAGTGGGAACATTGTACTTTTGACAGTAAGATTTTTTGATGTGGCAAAGTTTACTACTCTAACTCCATTATTGTTACTAATTTCATGCAAACTCTCATTCCCAATTTTTTATTTAAAATATCTTCCCGCCCTACTTTGGCTTGGAAATCTCCTAACAAAATTTTCATAGCGTACTTTGGGAATTTATCAAATACATGTTCTAGTTCTTTATAGAACCTGTCCATTATGTCATCAATTTTATCTCCTGTTGGGGCATGAACATTCATAACGATGATGTCACACCAGCGACCTTTTAGTATTATATATGATATCCTATCACTAACGAACTCTACCCTCTTAACTGCCGATACGATTCTCTTATGTACGAAAAATCCTGTACCTAATTCATGATTTTCATTCCCCTTTCCATAGAAAAATGTATAGTCTCCTGCTGGTTCAATGCCATCTCCATCCCATCTGACCTCCTGTACTCCCGCTAAATCTAACTTATATTTTAAGATTTCTTCTGCCACTGCCCTGAGCGAACCTGCCCTATACAAACTTCGTACATTCCAAGTGTCAAATCTCATATCCATTTTCATTAGCTTAGGTTGTTTATCCAAGGAATCCGTCCATGTCCGAGGCTTTGCGCTCATTTTCGTAACATACTTATTTTTTTTTTTGCGGCGAGGAGTTGTTAGCCCCATACCCAACCCTAAAGCTTGAGGGCCATTCCTTGTCGGCTGTCCACGACTGCTTATTTAGTATATTCGCAGCTTCCCTCCAAGACTGCAGGGTGTCTCCTCCATCCGCAACCTGAGGACGCGCCTTGCCGTGCTGACAAGGGGCCCACCTAACATGGACTATTTCGCCTTAACCATCAGATATTCATTTTACTGAAAACAAACACGCATCGAAATACAAGGAACCCCCAAGAAAAAAGAAGCAGAACAAGATGTTCTTGGAAGAATTATACGCTTACATTCCTTTCATACGACACGGACCACACAGAAAACGACGATTCCAATTGTTGGAGGCGATAATAGTTAAGCCCCTCCTCTTGTCGAAGAGGAAGCCATATATCGAAACACGTAAACGTCTTGGAAAGAACAACAATATGATTATGGGTCCCAACGGGACTCGAAACCAAGACTGACCGTGCTGGCGAGGACCAGCAGCAATTTACCCAACCGACCGACAACACAACAACATGATCTCTTAAGCCTATTTTATTTTTTTTTTCCAAAATAAAGAAAGTAGTCTGAAATCGCAGAAAATAATTTCAAAAGCAAGGGAAAAAAAAATCAGCTCCGTGTTCGACGACACTAAAACCTCCATTCAGTCGTGGAGATTTATAACACATTGATTTTATGTAAGATTTGAGGTTTTCACTGCGGTGACTATGAAGAAAGCAGTTTTCTGGGATGTGGGGCCGTGTATATATTGTATTAACCGACGTTTCGGAGGAACATATGCCTCCATCTTCAGGGTAGAAGCCCCTCTCCCTTCTCTTCCTGCTCTTATACAGCTGTGTTTATTCGACTCGACATTAGTCTGTTAGCACCTGCTCACGCTGGTTCGTCGCTCGCGGATTTTCTCCTCTTTTCTTCTACACTGAAGATGGAGGCGATGCGTTACTTTGAAACGTCAGTTAACAGAATATCTACACGGCGCCACATCCCAGAAGACTGCTTTCCACATTGATTTTAGTTTGTTAACAAATGTAATCAAGCATCCCAACTTTTAATAAAACTGTATAACTACCGTACGGCTGGAAAGCAATATTAACTTCGTTACGTTGCAGTTCAACAGACATCTTACCAATAGTCTTGCTTATACAATTTCAGAACACACCCGCAAATAAAACAGGAGTAGCTGTTACACTTCAGATATTGTAAATTCGGCTGAAATCCGCTGTTTGTAAAGCCTTTCATTTCATATTCAGTATTTAACATCAGCATCATTAATTACAAATTGAACTCGGGTAATGCTTGATACCATTCAGTCCAGAACCTTTTGTCTTCTCGTCTGTTGTCCAAAAACTTAAAAATTAGAATATATAAAAAACTATAATTTTACCTGCGGTTCTGTATGGGTGTGAAACTTGGTCTCTGACATTAAGGGAGGAACATAGACTGAGGGTGTTTGAGAACAGGGTGTTGAGGAGAATATTTGGACCGAAGAGAGATGAAGTGACAGGAGGTTGGAGAAAACTGCATAATGAGGAGCTTCATAACTTGTACTCTTTGCCAAGTATAATTATAATGATCAAGTCAAGGAAAATGAGGTGGGCAGGGCATGTAGCACGAATGGGGGAGACGAGGAATGCGTATAGGACATTGGTGGGAAAGCCAGAAGGAAAGAGACCACTGGTAAGACCAAGGCGTAGGTGGGTGCACAATATTAAATGGATCTTAGAGAGATAGGATGGGATGGTATGGATTGGATAGATCTGGCTCAGGATAGGGACCAATGGAGGGCTCTTGTGAACACGGTAATGAACTTTCGGGTTCCATAAAATGCTGGGAAATTCTTGAGAAGCTGCAGAATTGGCGGCTCCTCCAGAAGGGCTCAGCTCCATGAGTAAGTATCATTAATTACAACACTGAAGAATTATATCACCTGGAATGCGATACCGTGCAGTCTAAAAAATTCCACTACTAACTTTATGCAGAAACGCACTAACTTCTATCTTCAGGTTCTAAAATATGCTAAAAGCAACTGCATTTTCGCTCAGTACTTGCGTAGCATAGCTTCTACCCTAAGGATAAGCACGGTTCCTCCGAAACATCGGTAAAATTCCAGCGAAATAATGGCTTCATATATCATGAGACAGTTCTTATGCATGTGATTATAAACGTAACAATTTATTTCAAAATTATCTTGTATATGTTTCGATTTTCAGAAAGATCCCCCAATCATATTACTTGTTACAAAGTTATTATAAAATTTTTAAGTATATTTTACATTCACAGTAACGCATGTCCTTCATCAAGGCTCTGAATTATACTTATGCATGCTATTTCATCCTGTCCATATCAAGCCTACTTCTTTTTTAGTATTTCCAATTGTCGCTTAATATTATCAATGATAGGGCATTCATATTACTTGCCTATTGCGTCTTTTTTTATAAAACACTGGTGCTTTGGTTTATTTCACTGCTCTCTCTTTATACTGACTATACTTGTATAGCGCGGGATAGTTCCATTATTAATGAATTAGAAAGGATTCAGAAGGAAGCGGTAGTGGTGAATTCGAGAATCTGATAATATGAAAATCCTTAGATCGAAGAGCTATTGGCCCAAACGGAACTTGAAACGAACACTCCTGAAATAAAGGTCCCTATCTACACTAAAATTCGGAATACTTACAGATAGCCTTAAAGATTACTATCTTCTGGGATGCAACGCCGTGTATAACGTTGAAAGTCAACCGACGTTTCGGAGGAATATATCACCTCCATCTTCAGGGTCCAATAAGCCAAGTAAGATAACAGCGTGAGAGAAGTTTCGGATTTCGGTTTAGCAATCGAATATATGTATACTTCAACACACAAATCGTGACTAGACCTTATAAATCACTATCTCACACACACGATAACGTTCTCAGTCACGGTCTTCTCTGCTTGGTAACGTTTCCCAACAATGGAGGTTCCTCTTCCTCGCATTTCCGAACTGCCCCCGTGCAACAGCTACTGCTACTGTCAACTGTCTGTCTGACTGCAGACACTCTGGACTCACTCGTAATGGCAGTTGGTCTTCATTATATAGCCTCGGCACTGACCGAACAGAGAACATCTATTCCAACAGCTGTTCTGTTGTTGCGTGCGTGTCTTTTGCGGCCATCATGTGACGGCTCCTGAGCCATTGCCTGGCAATGGGCGTGTATGCAGAGCCACTCCTTAACAACGGCTGCATCTGCTGGCTTTCAGCAGACATGTCAGAGTATTATGTTTGTGGAATATTTTACGAACCTCTCAGACACTCAGTATCTCGAATGATAGGATGACGGGTGAATGATGAATTGGTAATAAATTGGAAAATACCGGATGTGGCCAAATTAGGGTACCAACCCGGAATTTGCCTGGAGGAACTGAGGAAAAGTACGAAAACCGTCATCTAGCATGGATGGTGTTCCGGCCTGGACTTGAACCGAGACTATCCTTAATACAAGTGTGGAGTGTTGAGGCCACACCCAGCCTCTTCTCGGCTTTATGACGCTAACATATTGAGTATGTAATGTGTAACATAATGGAAATGAGCATGTTCGTGCCGCAAATTGCGAAGAAGGGACCGCCGAGCACTTTGTTACCCTCCCCTGTCTGCATTCCGGTGAACACGAGCTGTGTGGCACATTCCTGCATTATCGACCTGACGCGAAGAACAGTTTTCTCTCACGGCATTACCGAAAGTCGCAGCTGACAGCACGAATTCTCAGCAGAGCTTCATATTAATTTCATTCTGGAGTTCTGGTCCTGACAGCGGTGACACCATGTAGTCTGGTAGAAATTTGCTGATACTTTGCTTGTCGACAGTTTACTTGTGTTCATCTGCTTCGTTCTTCAAATCCGAAGATGGAGACAGTATGTTCCTTCGAAACATCGTTGAAATTCCATTGGACTGCATGTGATTCCATATCAGAATAAGTATTATGTTAACAATTATCTGTTAGGAAATAAGTAACTAATTAAATTAAGGCAATTTTATTACAAGCCTCAACAGAACAAAGTAAACAGACGCATGTGATATGTACACTCAGTCTCTCTGCTTCTCACTATACTTGCATCAACAGTCCACAAGTTCCCCTATTCAATCAAAATTAACGACTCTAGAACAGCGTTTCTCTATGACTGATAATCATACAACATGTACTTTTAATAACGCTGATTTTTCTGTTGTCTCGAATACGCTGATAGACCCACTCCTTCACCTCAGCATACTGTAGGGTTTAGAGCCGTTACTATGCGACGACCGCCTGTAATTTTCAAACAGGAAACAACAAAATAAGACTGCTTACAGAATATGTAAGTGTAACAGCAGTATTCATTCTGTAAGCAATGAAAATTTTTTTTAGTTACATTTTCATATTCCGTAAGCAGTTTTATTTTTTCGGTTTGAAAATTATAGACCACGGAAACAATTTAGAATCACTCTGTATATCAGACCGGTTTCTAGGCAATGGCTCGTTAAACACTTTCCCTGTTGCTACGCAGCAGATTCTTAGTAATGCCACAGTTTTACTACACATTGCACGTGGTCCGTGCCGAGTGGTTATAAGCAGGTGATAGTTCAGTACTCTACCGTAGTCTATGAAGACAAAATCTGAGCCAGGAGGAATAGCTATTGTTGGAGCCGTCACTAGGAAACCTCTAGTAACAGACTGAGAACGCTATACTGTGCTCTCTGGTGAACTGTAAATTGTGGAAATGGTGATAGTGTTATTTTTATTTGTATTTAATACCTGTAAGTGGTTAATAAATCTATTCAATCCAAACCCCGTCTATAATCACACACTACGTGACAATATGATATAGTCTGCGATCAGCTGGACCTCGAATCATCAAAATTCATCCTCTCTTCTTTTATTCTTTCCACAAAATTTAAGTTCCCTCTGGTTCATGCACTAAAGTAACTTCTTCATAACCCCGAGACAGAGCGTGTTTGAGTAACGGTAATGCTCTGAACACGTATTCGGCTGGTTCTCGGTTCGAATCCAGGCCCGAATACCGAATATCCTGACTGAGACTTTACGTGGTCTTCCTCAGCCCGTCTGGGCATATGCCTAGTAGTCACGACCGTTTCCTCCGAATCCTTTTCAGTTCATCAAGCTTCTTCATGCTGTGGTAACAGTAACATAAAGAAGGCTAACAGAGCCTTTGAAAATGTGGGCATGTTCAAAACATTTTGGGAACGACAGTAACAAATCAAAATTTGATTCATAAAGAAATGAAGAGGGAAATGAATTCGGACAACGCTTGCTACAAATAAGTCCAAAAACTTTTGTGTGTTTCATATACTGTCTAAAAACGTAAAACTATAATTCTGCCTGCAGTTTTGTATGGGTGTGAAGCACAGTCTCCGATTAAGAGAAGAATACAGATTGAAGTCGTTTGAGAACAGGGTGTTGCGGTGAATATTTGGGCCGAAGATGTGTGAAATAATAGGAGACTGGGGAGAAGTGGTTAATGAGGAGCTTCATAACTTGTACCCTTCAATAAATATAGAGTAAAATATTTTTTTAATTCATTTAGTGGTGGGTGGAGCCCAACTGGGTCCACTCGGTACGGCGGCCACTGATTGGCGTATTGTAGCCTGCCCCGGGTGATTATCATGATGGAGAATTTGGTGGAATGGAGATTAGCAGGGGAAACCGAAGTACTCAGAGAAAACCTGCCCTAGCGCCACTTTATCCACTACAAATCCCACTTGACCAGACCCGGTATCGAACCCGGGCCGCCGCGGTGGGAAGCCAACAACTAACCGCTTGAGCTATGGCGCGGCCTGACGCAAGGGCTTGCCTGGGCATGTAACACGCATAGGGGAGAGTAGGAATGCATGTATAATTTTGGTGGGAAAGCTAGAAGTAAAGAGAGCATTAGGCGAACCTATACATAGGTGGGAGAATAATATTAAAATGAACCTTAAGATGAGGTGGTATGGACTGGATTGATCTGGTTCAGGATGGGAACCAGTGAGGGCCCTCGTGAACGCAGTAATGTGCCTTCGGGTTGGGCCGCGCCATAGCTCAAGCGGTTAGTCGCTGGCTTCCCACCGCGGCGGCCCGGCTTCGATCCTGGGTCTGGTCAAGTTGAATTTGTGGTGGACAAAGTGGCGCTGGGGCGGATTTTCTTCGAGTACTTCGGTTTCCCCTGCCAATCTTCATTCCACCAAATTCTCCATCATAATCACCCCGAGCAGGCTACAATAGGCCAGTCAGTGGCCGCCCTGGCGAGTGGACGCAGTTGGACTCCACCCCCCCCCACCAAAGCGAATTTACCTTTGGGTTGCATAAAATGTTGGAAAATTCTTGAGTATTTGAGCAACTGGCAGCTTCTCAAGAAGGACTAAGCTCCATGGAGTTTGTTATCTAGTTTATTACAGTGTAACTATTAGCCATGACGCTACAAGACGAACAGTCTCTCTGTTCATTAAAACCGGCTCACAGGCATAGTTATTATCAATGCGCGGGCCAAGATAAAATAGTGCCAGTATTATCACTACTAATATTAAAATTAAAATCAAGGAGGGATAGTGTGTCTGGTATAATCTCATTTCCTTCATAGCTTATCGCTCTTAAACATCTCATTAGACGCTGAGGTCTATAAACAGTACAGTTGTTAAAACGTCGTCAAATAAACCCCTTTAAGAACTGAATTTGAATAGCAGGAAATTAAAGTGGCTGTAGATATAAATGTACAATAAGCCGACTGTTTCACCTAGGATGTTTCCTCCTTCACCAGGAGGCCATAAGAAAGGAAGGGGTACAGCCTACAGCAAAATTAGTCACAACAAAAAAATCAACCTTCATTTCTTTAAATTTCATACTGGACGGCTGACACGTCTCCAAGGAGACAAGCGCTACATATTTAAAGGGTTAGAGTAGAGAAAATTGCATGTATCGACGTGAAGTTAGGGGTATGTCTGAGGAGGAAAAAATGACTCCTTTTCAATGGAAATTGTTTACTTCGGAAGTACAAAGTTATCAACTATAAACCGAGCACAAAATAATTAAATAATTATATTAATAATAATGTGACGTACAGACCCATTGCTAGGCGACGATTCGTTAAACATACTCCTGCGGAAGTGTAGGCGCGCAAAAATAGGATGTCCACTGCTAGGCAACAGATCAGTAAACAAGACTTCTCAGCAATAGTGAGGCCGTGTTTTCTGCGCGGTCCATGCCGAGAGGTTATAAGGGGACAAATAATGTAGTTTAAGTGAATAGTCAAGAAAAGGGTCGAGTCCTGGAGATGGCAGTCTAAGGTGCCTGAGAAGAAATAGCAAGATAAGACTTCATGTGCGATTTCAAGTTACAGTGAGACTATTATAAATCCGTTGTCAGGATACGACTAGTGAAGGCTGAGAACCGTGGTACGTGTGTAACTGTGAAGTGCGTAGATCAGCAGTAGCGCTGTATTGCCTGTAGTCCCGAGTTGTGTGAATAAGGAGTCAATAAATCCAATCATCCAATCCAAACCCCGTCTTATAAGTCATGCAGCACCCCCTACATACGACAATAATAATGAAAATATTTGTAACGAATCGGTCATGGCGAAACTGAGATATTTAGGCATTTGCTTTGAGGGACTGAGATAAACTAAGACAACCCTCAGTCTGGATAGTCGGAGATTCGAAGAGAGGACACCTCGACTGAATTTTAGTCTTGATAGTTATCGCTGTATAAGCATGCTCGATGGCTGAGTGCAGAAGAGACAATAACAAACGTGAATAGGGGACGACTGAAATGTTTTGGGCATTTAATGTGAATGGAGGAAGATGGATGGCCAGAGGGTGAGGCGACAACCAAAGGAACAGTTGAAAGAAGGAATTCAGGCACAAGACTAGCGTGCAACGCGGTATGAAGTAGCGCTAGGGGCAGGATGAGTCTAGAGCAGACCAAAAATACGTGGATCAAGACCTCGGGAACACGAAGACACAGGCTGTGATTGTCTGGGTTTAGGAGGAACATGGTGCCCCCATCTTCAGGGTGAAGTATATTGTGTCGAGACTTTGGGTCGGCTATATAAGCAATACTGAGGACTTACGGCCCCTTGGACTGGTGTCGACCCTTGTTGGGATCGTGACGAGATTGTGAGGCACAGTTGATACTTGCGCGATGTCTCCATGTTGGTGAGAGGAGGGCTCCGTGGTGTGCTGCACGTACCGCGAAAGCTCATGACGAACCCGTGGATACTCTTCGTAATGGCGTATAGGAAGGTCTCATGGTCATGATGGCCAAGGGAGGTTGGAAAAGAAGCAACGTGATCGTTTGATCGATCTCATAACGGTGGTTATGAAGATTTCTATCTTCTGAGATATAACGCCGTGATCTCCGTTAAAAGTCAACCGACGTTTCAGAGGAATATCTCGCCACCATCTTCAGTGTTCAAGAGTAAACCATGCAAGAAACTAGTGTGTGAAGCAGCTAGTAATCGCAACTCTAAATATAGATGAGACATGTTCCTCCGAAACGTCTGTTGACCTTCAACGGACTATATAGCCTTACATCCCAGAAGATAGTACTTATCACACTTGTTCGTCACAGAAAAGAAATGGAATAGGGGGACATACAGCTTCTCGAAGGGACAGTGTAATTGTGTGTGTGTATGCGCATGCGCGCGTGAGTTAGAGCCGGAGATAGAAAACAATATTAGTTTCAAACGCCGTATGGGCTTTCCCCCCAAATATATATATATATATGAATAGCCACATTCTGCTTTGTTAAAAGGGGAGCTTACGGAGAACCTCATTACTACAGGCAAATCTTTGGAAGTGGCAGCTGGTCCACAGCTACATGGGAGAGGCGGGTAGCATAATTCAGGGAGCAGTTTTCGGCCTGCAGGTTTCGATTAGCGATCTCATGACAGGTTCAGGTTTGTGTCTATCGAACGTTTCTGTCAGGATTCGTCGAGGAGACTCAGCCTGTCTCACTGTAATCAGTCGCTGCTTAAGGGTGTCTCTTAGATTTTGGGAGAAAAGTTCATATATAATAGAGCTGTCACTGCTTCCTCATGTATCTGTTCCCTCTTCACTTTTAATCTTATTCTTCCAAATTTCTAAAACATCCTGTACCTAATGCAATCTAGAACAAGTTCTATAAAACTATTCTTCCTTCGCTAGTTCAAACAGCTATTTAATAACCTCTTTTCTGCCGTTCACTTTATAAGTTCTGTTTAATTTCATAAATGCGCTTACTACATCACAGACGGAATATAGGTGCATACTAATTTAACACCCGTTGAGAAGTCAGTGAAAATTCTCATCACTTCTTTTTATAAATTTTCACAAAATTAATTTCTCCTGCTTCCTCCGTATTCCTTTCCAGTTCTTCGTCTTATCGAGTGTTACGGCGAGGCTGACGTTTAACGTCAACCCCCATAAATCATGAGCAAAAATAACCAGTTGTTAACTGTTTCTATATAGAGTAGCGCACTGCGCTAAGCATACTGGCGGCACTTGTAAGGTGGTACGCGTGACGAAAATAACGGGTTCCAGTTCGGGTGACTACCTTGCTTTACAAACACTCTCAAGTGCAGGCAATACAGCGCTATCGCTGATTTACACACGTTCCAGTTCACCGTTGCACGCGCACAAGGATTCCAAATCTTCACTAGTCATCTCCTAGCAACGGATCTCAACACAGAAACTATCACTTCAAATCACTATGAAGTCTGTAAGATTTGAGGCTTTCACGGCGGTGACTATGAAGAAAGCAGTCTTCTGCGATTTGGCACCGTGTATACGTGGTGTTAACCGACGTTTCGGAGGAACGTATCGCCCCCATCTACCCTGAAGATAGGGGCGATACGTTCCTCCGAAACGTCGGTTAACACCACATATACACGGTGCCAAATCCCAGAAGACTGCTTTCTTCATAGTGAAGTCTTATTGTCTTCACTCACCTTGTACTCCGCTTTCCTAATCTGTACTGAACTAATATTCAGAATTCACTGAGGACATGCTCCGTTCTCGTCCTTGTATTTTCAAATGCTCCTAGCTTCTGAATTCGCTTCTCTTGTGAGCACTTTGTACAAACCCCACGGAAAACGGTTTTTACTGTTGATGACGTCACCGCGTTCCGGTGCGACACGACATCGGTTTCTTTTGTTAAGTAACCATGAGTAGGCCGACCAACGTCCTGGGTTCGTCTCCCTTTGCTGAAATTTCAAGTTTGGGTTGTCGAATATTTTAGGCACTAAATAAATTTTCTAATTGGCCTCCAGTTCCACTGTTCAGTAAGAACCATGGCCTCTTTACGTCTAATGTCCTATGTTCTATGTTATTTGCTATTTATCTCATTATCTTCAATCTCGCCCCTCTTACATCATTCTCTACATCTTCGAGTTTTCCCAGCCTGGCTGGGCTCTCTCATATGTTTTTGTACCTTGTTGACTACTTTCATGAAACTCTTACTCGTCTTGTTTGGTCCATTTTGATCACACGCCCCAACTACTCGAATTTTAATCCCTAATTATTGTTGAAGTTTATATTCGTGTTCACGACGAGAAGGAAGCACGTGTGACGTGAACATTGTTTTTTTCCTTGGCACTGCAGCCCCAGTGGGCCTAGGTCTACCTCCATGAACTTCTCTGTTCACTTTGGTTTTCCTAGATATTAGACATACGGTAGGACTCCTTGGGCGGGTGATCAGCTCATCACAAGGCCTCTACCTGTACACAAACACAGAAAAACACACACAAACATCTATGCCCTGAGTGGGATTCGAATCCACAATCCCGGCTTCCGAGCGAGCGAAGACAGTGCATGCCGAAGTGAACATTACAAAGCAAAAATTCAGTGATACTGGAATGCAGAATACGTTTGATGGTGCGATTAGAAATACATTACATTTCTACAAGCTGGTGAAGCTTGAAAATGCGACCAGGAATTATATATTATAGGCATAAAAGACCGTTTTGTAGGAGTGAGATATATCATTGTCATTAGGTAATTTAGGGTCGCCATAGCAACAAACTCTCCAGTGTTAGTTGGTTGAGTAAAAGTGAGTTATACGTCGCGAAGGAGCGAGAGTGGGGCACGCAGTAACGTAGTTGGTTGAGGCACTATGGTGCAAGCCGGAAGGTCGTGGGATCGAATCCAGATGAGGTGGATTTTTTTTCAATTTACCTAATCCTTCCAGCCGCACATGGCCCTGGGGTTGACTCAGCCTCTAACAGAAATGAGTACCAGGAATATTCCTGGGGGTAAAGGGCGGTCGGCGGGTAGGGTTCACCTGCGAGCCGATTGTCTAGAAAATGTGGGAACCCCAACATCTGACAATCCTATGGGCCTCCACGGCCTATTACAGGAATACCTTTACTTTTTTACTTTAGGGGCGAGAATACTGTGGCGCATAGACTTCTGTGACTGTAACAGCGGTCGTTACTAGGTAACGCCCGCAACATACACGTATGCAACACAAGAACAATGTTTTCTACGCGGTCCGTGCCGAGATGTTATAAGCAAAGGAAAAAGCAAGCAGACAGTAAAATACGGCCACGAGTTCTTAGGGACTTGGAACCAAGAGCCACTGTGCTGGCGACAGCCATAAATTTAGCAGTCACTCAGTTAACAGTTATAAGTACCGCGTGTTAACTAATTGCGCAACTGGGGCTAACAGTTAACCCCGCGTGGAGGCTGGTTCGAATACCTCCATCGTAGCCCTGCGAGACGTAGAAGGCGACGTAAACGGAACCCAGTGCCTGGAGTGTAACTGGGCGACACTCCTCCTGGGAGATACAGGTTCTTGAAGTCTCGAATATGAGACAGTAAAATATGGTCCTGAGCGCCGGGGGACTCGGACTCGAAAATGACTGCGCTGGCGAAGATCAGCAGCAATTGTAAGCGACTCTAGTATATTAGTCAGTAGACTAGTACCCTCTAGTCAAAGAGGACGTTACGTAAGGACTATAATCACAAGTGTTCAGTTGAAAGAAGCAATACTGGTTGTGGGTGTCAAGGGATTTGGCACCGAGATGAACTGATTGGCAGTAAACAGCCATTCGTAAAGTAACTCTGACTCTGACTCTGACTCTGACTCTAAGTTGAGAGTTAAGTCCTGCACGGAAGGCTGTGAAGAGTGCAGCTGAGAGGAGAAGATTCTGCACGTGATATTTGTAGTGTTAATTCAGTGACACCGTTACAGTTCCTGTGTTCAAATCCGTTACCATTAAAGGAATAATGAAAGCAGACTAAAAGACTTAGCATGTGATTTTTTAAGTGTGGAAGTTAACGGCAGTGTTATTGTTATTTGTAGTTATGACTTGTAAATTGTCAGTAAGTCCAATCTCCAATCCAAAACCCCGTTGAGAGTCACTCTAACACGTGACAATATATTTTACTTCATCTGAGGTGTACATTTATATGACTCAGCAGACAGGTTAACTTTTTCGCAGCATCTCGTATTATCGTCGCGTTACTTTGACCATACACTCTCCGTCTGATTTGTTTTCGAGCTATTTTGTTGTTGACTCAGCAAAGTCGACAATATAAAGTGTCTTTATCCTGGCTTACTTGCCTCGTTTGGAGATATCAGTGAGATCAATTGATCAACCCGACTGTGTGACCGTAAAGAGTTACTAATAATTTCCAGATTGTAATTTAATCTTAATTCTCATTGATGCGAACATCACTACTAAGCTGTTCTCTGTCCTCTGCACGTGTATCCTATGTAAGCAGCCATCGTTAAGAGCGACGTCCAGTGGCGCCTCTATCGAAATTCTCGCGAACTCGATGCAACTGACCAGGAGGAGAAATATACTTAAGCGTTATACAAACACACATGTGTCTTCAGGTATAATTTTCAACAGATGCAATGCTAATGTTGTTATAACTGACTTCAGTCTTGCATTTGCTAGACTGGGCAGGGAATCCATTTACAGGGGCGTTTACGGGTCCTGTCCCATCCTCCTTGGATATAAGTTAATTTATGAGAGAATATAATATGGAGTAGTCTCTGAAGATTTAACCTCCACTAGGCACCATACATTAAGATAAAATTATCGAATGTTAATACAACTTATATAGACGAATCATAAGGTAGAACGCTCGTAGAAAGCATTTTCTCAAATTAACGTGGAGTTATCTAAATTGATTACTTTGTTGTAAATATCTGCATAGAATTCAGAAACATGACTGGAAGCTATGACCTGGTGATTATAGATCTATTGATAGCTTTTCAGTGAATGCATCCTCCTGTGTGTTACGAATATTTCTTTATTGAAAGCCGTCAGAACACAACAACGAATAATATACGTATGTTGTTTCAAGTAGTACTTTACTATATGTTTCGGCTTTCAAGAAGCCACCATCAGGTAAATATACTTAAAAACCTTTTAGTTATTGAACTGCGTGCTAATTAAACGATGTACAATTTGATTTTCAAATAGTATACAATAATATAAGATATAAAGTTACAATGAAAGTAGAAGTCTTAAAATGAAATAGTTAGATAATTAAAATAGACTTAAAAGCTGTAAATATAATTATATTTTCAAAGTAGGTAGTTTCAATCGTAATAATATATGGTGCTGCTTATGTGGACATGTATACACAGACGGTTATTATGGTGCTCGGAGGTCGTTGCTATATTGTACGTTACTTAATTTTGATTTCTATTTGACGGGCATCTCCATTAATGAGTGTAAGTCCGATCTGGTGAGGAGTTTATGCTCGTACACTTTTACTGCTCTCCATCATCCGAGTAGTAAGAAAGTCACTCACCTTCAAGTACGTAAATTTAATCCATAGGAATTTCAGAGAATATCAGCACATATGCGTATTATCCAACAGAATCATCATACTCGTCAGATATCATCAAACTGTACAGCAAACATGTGTTCAGATTCTGCGCTAAGACTGCGTCGTTCCTTCGAACAGGCCTAACTCCATCAAGCGTACTCCATTTTGAGAAGAATTTTTGTGGTATATTTTACGGCATTACCAGTACCAATGCTGGCCCATTTCAGTCGAATCCACATCATTGTACTTTCTGTGTGTATATATACAAGATGTCCCAGGAGGAAAGGTCAATATTCTGGGAGGTCATAGGATCGTCTATTCTAACCAAAAATTTGTATATGTACGTGTATTCTATTCCGAAAGGTTTCCGAGACATAGCTACTTCCTGTAAGCATGCTCAATCGATCCCGGGTCTGGTCAAGTGGGATTTGTGGTGGACAAAGTGGCGCTAGGGCAGGTTTTCTCCGAGTATTTCGGTTTCCCCTGCCAATCTTCATTCCACCAATTGCTCCACAATCACCCTCACCTATCATCTGGGGCTGGTACAATAGACCAGAAGTGGCCGCAGTACAAGGGACTTAGTCCCACCCCACTAGCAATAAAAAAGTATGAATACTGCTACCTTCTTAGATTGGACGTCATGAGACAAATTTTATTTCCGGGCCCGAAGAGTGAGTTTTGTTGCTGACTGTTTTCTTGGGTCATTCTTCGACCCTGAAGATTTAGGCATTGCGTTTCTCTAAAATGTCGGCAGACTTACCCCAGAATTCAACGGCGTAACATCACAAAAGAAACAGTATTCTTTAAGTTCTGTCCTTGCTTTATACACTTTCTCAGGGCGTCTGTGAACACTGTGTTCTATTGCAGACTCACGGCTGTCTATACCTTCCGTTTGCCTCACTTTCCTTCACTACTTCGGGGCCTATTAAAATATTCATGTGTTTCTTTAGTTTTTATGTCTTTCTTCCACATTCAAGTCATTCTCCTCCTTTGAAAGGCTCCATTTTCTGCTCTCGGAATTTTATCTCCATAAATGTTTCCGTTTTACATTTGTATTTATGTTAAACGGCTTTTCTTGTGAAGTCAAGAATGACCTTAAGGATTCCTTCCTTAACAAATGCATGTTAAAGGAATCGTTATTTTTTTCTTGGCTGATTTTCTATGATTCCTGGTACAATTAATTTTGATATTAGCACAAATTGGCATGAACTACCTTCACATTATACAAACTTCCTCCTATTCTTCGTCGGAAGTCACGTGTCTCTGGTGACAAGCCCGCAGTCTTGTCATTGTATGTGTCCCTCTTTCAAACCAAACGTCTTACAGATACCTTAACTTAGATAATTAATTCAGTAATTGTAAGTTAACTGAAGATGCAAATTTATCATATTTTCACGTATTCCTGGTTAGCGTAACGAACAATAATGGGTTTTAGATTTGATGATTGGATCTACTGACACTTTTTTTCAATTACAGTTAATTGTATCAGCTCACACACTGAACTCCTTAAAGACTCCTGTCTGACAAATCTTTCGCTAATCTTGGACTGGTCTCTACTACTCCTCGAATTCACGAATCCACTGCCTTTACAACATCCACGCGGCCAGCATAGAAGACACCACGTAGAAAAGTTAACTGTCCTCTCTTATTCTAGTTATCGTCAGGGGAATCTTGTGTTTAGCAACTGTTGCTTGGCAACGACTCGTTCGTTGCTATTCGTTATAACGGGAAGTAGCCTTTCTTAATATTCGCTGCCGCAGAAAAGTGTTTGAACAATCCGGTGTCCAGCAACGGATTATTTCGTCGCGATATGTTCACGTGTATGAAATCCTCCTACGGGTAAAGGGCGGTGGGCGCGTAAGGCCGACAATCTCACCGCCATCTGTGAGCCGATTGCCTAGAAGATGTGGTAGCCTTGACGTCTGTGAGCCTCCACGACCTGTTATAGGGATAATTTTACCTTAGGAAGGAAGGATTAGCTATGAATGTAGTGTGTACTCATCAAGAGAATATGAATTCCTAACCGCACTAAGAAAGAGGTACCTGTACATATCAATATGGGCGACACACGTTGTACTACAGGTGATAGAAGCGGAAGTTGTTCGCAAACTGCGATCTAAAGGACAATGAAGGTGGATGACCAGTCGAGATTCTTCGACTGGTAAAACAAAAATAGTTTTCCGTGATACGTGCAGATGGTAATTTGGAACAAGTAAGGGCCCCCATACACACACAGTTTGGCCTTCCGTTCGGCCTGCACAGTTGAAGACTGAAAGGCAAAACTAACTTGTGTGGTGCGGCCGGCCAATCGTTTGGACTGTTGGCCTGTGGGAAACCAGTCAGTCCGTCAGTTCTACCTGCAGGACCGTAGCACGTGACGTGTGTGACTCAACATTATAGGCTGGAAGACCGTGATTGTGGCATGAAGCCTGCCGCTTTATCTGCGCGTGTATGGGGAGGAAAGGGAGGGGGTAAACTGTCACAGTTTTGCCTGTAAGGTCGATCGGAAGGCCAGACTGTGTGTGTATGGGGGGCTTAACCTTGGTTACTACTCCGCTGATAATCCGATTAAAGGTTAAATACATTTATACTCTAACAATTCAAATCAACATGTTTGGTACAGTCTTATAGAATACGTGTATTCAAGGTTTACGTACAGAAAGACTGATTGATTGCCAATTGCAGAGAAAAGTCAGATTACAGAGGAGTAAAACACCAGCCTGTACAACTGATTGAGATGGTTCAGTTTATGGTAAAATCGTGGGTTCTTTTTAACATGGCAATGATCGTTCCAGTTGAATAAGAACAGGAAATGTTTTGAGCAGTCCGTTATATTTTAAGTTCATGAAGATACTGCGTTATATAAAGTTACTGTGATTCTGTACATTATCAATCGCCCTGTTTTTAATTTAAAAGATAAAGTTTCGAAGATTGGATTTTGCCTCCATCTTCAGGTATAAACCTACTCAGTTTAGCCAAATCGGTGGAGCTAGTCCCTAGTACGTCCTTACTTGAAGACTGACAAAGAAGCTAGTTTCCAAAACGTTTTGCCTTAAATTAAAATCACGAAGAATGAATGATATCCAAAAACACATTAATTTTAATACTATGTCATAGTTTTGTTAATTATCTCTTAGTTACTTGGATTATTATAAAATGACTTGACAACACCGCCCAGTGTGATTCAGTATATATTTATATAATGCCTTTACATGTTTCGGTCAGTTGTGACCTTCTTCAGAAGGCAATAACAACATGTTAAAGAACTAGTATTGCATAGATCGCAATACATATANGTGTGATTCAGTATATATTTATATAATGCCTTTACATCTTTCGGTCAGTTGTGACCATCTTCAGAAGGCTAACAACAACAACAACAACAACAACAACATGTTAAAGAACTAGTATTGCATAGATCGCAATACATATACTAAAAGTACTGTGTAATAAATATTACAGTTAAAAGATGTTTGAGTTAAGGATATGTTATTAAAGTTTTCAATATTTAGATCTTGAACCATTGAGGTTTCTTCCTTCGTGCCTTTTCCATCAGAATGGGAGATTGTGGTGTTATTTGCCGTTCTCTTAGGTCGTGGCAGCTTTATTTTCCCATTTCTGATTCGTTAAGGATCTATGTTGTTGCCAAGTTGTTTCTCCCTGCACTGCCAAATCATTTTATAGTAATTAACTAGTGTGACGGACCAGACTGAATAAAGTTAAACTTCCTTGGATTATATTTACTTAGCTGTTTAGTTTGCTTCATTCAATGTGTGTGTGTGTGTGTGTGTGTGTGTTTGTTTCGATGGAGATGTAATCACTAGTGTTTGCGTTACGTAAATGTAAGGCAGATGCTCAGATTCTCAGTTTTATTGATCCATCCAGAACTGAACCCCTGGCCTGAACTGCCCTGTCCATAGATTTAGGGGGAGAAGCTCATTTGGTATTCTGCTAAGATAGAGTTTCCTTCTAGCAGAGAATTGAGGTGCCGTCAGAGAAGTGAGCCAACATATCCACTGAGCTCACGTGTATGCCAAATTATTCCACTTTGTTTCATCACAAAGAAATATGAATTCCTTGAACAAAGGAACAAAGAGAAAAAAGGCTACAAAACTTACAATGCTTGAATAAAAATGGCACTGTGTTTGTGCGAACCCATTTAGGGTTGCCCCCCCCCCCTCTTTCAGCGCTTTACCCATCCAGTTTGTTTTCCGCGAACTGAGGGGTTAGTACCTAAAAAGAAACTTGGGCCATTTCAGTCTCAACGCCCCGTTAGCAAGTGCTGTCGTGCGTCTCTTCGTCAGTGCAAAATTCTGACTCTGGAATAAATATTATTTAAGAAATTGCTGACTTTACATTAGCAGTTCGTGGAATAGCTCTTCTGTTCGGGTCCCGTCTTTGTCCTCTCGTGTCCAGTATAAAAATATATTGATTAAAATGCAACTAACTATTGTCCAACTTCTTGCACTGTATGGGTACAAAACTTGGTCCCGCAATGAAAGAAAATAGACTCAAGAAATCAAAGTCAAAGTTATGTTAAGATCGACGGTCTGTCTTGGTGTCAAACACCCATCTGGGGTCCAAGCCCAGACTGTTATTACTGTCAGATATTTGCGGGTTTGTTGTTGTGGGACGCCTCCTCTGACGAGAAGACGGGTCTGTCGT
This sequence comes from Cryptotermes secundus, assembly GCF_002891405.2. Lineage (NCBI taxonomy): Eukaryota > Metazoa > Arthropoda > Insecta > Blattodea > Kalotermitidae > Cryptotermes > Cryptotermes secundus. The sequence continues at coordinate 119,482 of NW_019739595.1, forward strand.
TTACAATTACTGCTGGTCTTCGCCAGCGCAGTCAAGTCTTAGTCCCGCTGGACTCATGATCATATTTCGCTGTCTCAGATTCGAGACTCCCCCAATCTGGAGGACCAGGTCCCCGTATTTATATTCCACAGGAACAGGGTGGCCCAGTTTTACCCCTAGTCACTGGGTTCCATTTCCGTCGTCTCTTACGACTTCCAGGGTTACGGTGGGGGTATTCGAACCCGTCTCCAAGCAAGGAAGCCTGAAAAAATTTGAGAGCAGGGAGTTTGCGTTAATAATCGGACCTAAGAGAGAACATAATATGAGGACCGCGAGAACTTCTTAAGAGGAGCTTCACAATTGTAATCCGCACAGACATACAGGCATTCCTTGCTTCTTAAGAACAGTTACTTGCCTGGAGAGAGCAGATAAGGCCAAATTTCGTGATGCAAATCTCCATTTCCCATAGACGCAACCATAAACTCGATGGATTACCTCCAGAAAGGCCAAAAAATTGTGAAAAGAAATTAAATGAATCAGCAAAAGTATTGCCTGAAGCATAATAAAATAAATTGTGCCAAATCCGATGCTATCAAAATTACAAAAATTGTCGAAGCTCTAATATTGCATCAGAATGTTACATGTGGTGCGCAACAGAGCAGAGCGAAAGGCGAACTGCCTGAGAGACGTTGCATTAAATTTTTTCAATTTTCATTTGCGCTTTTCCGCTTTTATTCGAAAGGGATTTTGGAGGAGCGAGTTCGCTTCAGGACAAGCCGAGCCGAGGGTATCCATTTTACTATAAAAGATTTTGTGGGCAAAATTTTGCAATGTGAATTTTCGTAAAGCCAGTACTTTTTGCATTATTAGGGCGAATGATATTAACGGAGATGGTAGGACCTATATAGTTTGAGAAGTGAACACATAATTTTAGTCGGAAACCCCAAAATTTAGATCCTACTTGGAGCTCATAGGCTCCCCATGTGGACTATATTAATGTGACAATATTGGCTCTGTTGTGGGCCTCTTGTCAAAACGGTGATGAACCTTTGGTTTACGCAAACCACGGAGAACTTTTTGACACGCTGAGGGACTGTTAGTTTTTCCAGAAGTATGCACCTTGGATTCATCAGACATCTAGATCCAATTCTCTCATTCTCATTTGCCTAGGAATAACGTCATAATTTCTAGCATTTCTAGGTTTGAGATGAACAACTTGCTCAGACATCTGTCTGAGGTATTTGACGCAAATCGAGGAATTTTTGGACCACAGAATGGAAACAAGTTCAGCATGAAAGACCCTTGGACTCCATGCAAATTGTAACTGAATGCGGGAAAATAATGTGGGTATGCTTCGTTAAGTTTTCCAGGAAAAAAGTGCGGACAAACACAGAGTTCCCATTAAGTGTACGAGGAAAAATTTCACAGCTTAATAATAATAAAAAATACATAACAGCATTTATTAAAATAAAGTTACTCCAGTGGATAAATATGCATGCTTTCACTCTGTTTCGTGGTTTTCCTAATTAAAAAAACATGCGTCGTTCATATGAACTGATCATGAAATACTATTTAAAACGTATCCTATAAACTAGTGCATATATACTGTGTGTAAAATATGATTTAGAGTGCATCATTAATCGTTTCGTCATTATTAGAAATATACTAGACTCTATTTTATATATATGACATGTATAACCATTAACTGGATAAGAATGTGCCCGCGATAAACGCTCCCATTAAAATGCTTTAAACAAACAGGTGGAATATTTGACACTAGATATAAAGAACATATACACGCAATTAGATCTAATAATGTGCAACTTCGGATGTTCAAATCAGAAGCAAACTCGCAAAACAATGGGACGTCCATTGCTAGACAACGGATCGGTAAACACGCCTCCTTAACAATAGAGGCTGTACTATAGAATGATTTGATTATATCGTCCAGTGTGACACAAAAGTATCTTCATATATTTAGCCTTTACATGTTTCGGTCAATTAATGCCCATCTTCAGAAAGAACATAACTCTGGAGGAAACTATTATTACATAAATCATAGTATATAAAGTTCAAAGTTGTCCAAAATTTTATATATAAACATTTTAAAATAATCTAAATTGTGGTGAGTTAAAATATTAATACAATTCTTAATATTTACAATCTTAAACACGTCTTAGTGCCCTACATAGAAGAGAACTAGTTCCACAACACACTCATACCATCCACATTGCACAACAGGCACGCCAAAAGTAAATATATATTAAACCACATTAAGAATATACTGTACAGTTTACAAGTATCTCATGAAAATAAAATGAAGAAATTAAGAGGAGGCTGAACTCGAGTAATGCTTGCTGCCATTCAGCCCAGAACCTCTTGTCTTCTCGTCTGTTGTCCAAAAACATAAAAATTAGAATATACAAAACTATAATTTTGCCTGTGGTTCTATATGGGTGTGAAACTTGATCTTTGACATTAAGGGAGGAACGCAGACTGAGGGTGTTTGAGAACAGGGTGTTGAGGAGAATATTTGGACCAAAGAGAGATGAAGTGACAAGAGGCTGGAGAAAACTGCATAATGAGGAGCTTCATAACCTGTACTCTTCTCCAAGTATAATTAGAATGACCAAGTTTGACAGGGCATGTAGCACGAATGAAGGAGAAGAGAGATGTATATATGATATTGGTGGGAGAGCTACCAAGAAAGAGACCACTAGGAAGAACAAGATGCAGGCGGGCGGAGCTTCTTAAAATGGATCTTAGAGAGATAGGATGGAGTGGTATGGACTGGATCAATCTGGCTCAGGACAGGGAACAATGGGGGGCTCTTGTGAACACTGTAATAAACTTTCGGGTTTCATAAAATGTTTGGAAATTCTTCAGAAGCTACACAACCGGCGGCTTCTCAAGAAGGACTCAGCTCCACGAAGTTAGTTAGTCATTCAGTTAGTTACACGTGTTGCGCAGGAGGATGAACTACATTGACTTCATTTAGAAACACTGTAAACACGAAAACACGGATCGCAGTAGCGCTGAAGGCAATTCCCTCGAATTTCGACTCTCCTGACGATGGCCGAGTAGGCCGAAACTTGTAGCGCAGTGACGAATTTGAAAAAAAAGATTACATTTGAAATTTTGATATTGTTGCATGGTGAACAATTCACAAGTGACAATTCTAATGCCAACTGCAAAACGGGATGCTAATGTAGAGCATTTTTAAGAAGTTTCGATTTGAAAAAGCACGGAGACCAAATGTTTCCAAACTGAAAATGTGGTTATACTAGGCTCTGTATTTCAATAATTTAAACTACAAGATTCCAAGGTCGGAAAAATTATATATCATATATAAGCCTCTACTCAGTCTATACGTGACATCGTCAGAGATTGACGGAGGCCTTTGTGTCATTATTGGAACACTGATAGATTCTATTTTCAAAATACTTCTGGGATTCAGATATACTTACACAGGACTTATCTTCCACATGATTTTCTACAGAAGGCATAAGGTATCTTAGTTCGCAGGGCAGATGGACTTTCCCCCAGTATGTCCTACTCAAGCAACAGTCCTCACTGATGTATTCCTTCCTTTTCATATAATTTCTACGGGCATCTCATACTTCATTTTTTCCCCTTTGGCACTACAGCCCCAGTGGGCCTAGGCCTACCTCCATGAACTTCTCGGTTCACTCGGTTTTTCTAGATCTTACACATTCGGTAGGACTCCCTGGGCGGGTGATCAGCTCGTCGCAAGGCCTATATCTGTACACAAACACAGAAAACGCTCACAAACATCCATGCCCTGAGTGGGATTCGAACCCACGATTCCGGCTTCCGAGCGAGCGAAGACAGTGCACGCCTTAGACCGCTCGGCTACCGTGACCGGCCTCATACTTCATTACCTTTCAGTATTCACTTGTGATTTAATGCTAAACTCCGATTGAGAGGAGCCTCTGTGCTGATTACTGATAAATTCATTTATAAGTAAGTAAATACAGTAAAACCTCGCTAATCGGGAGTAATTGAGGGCGGAGGTCATCCGGATTAGCGAAAGGGAACCCCTAAAAATAAACTTAGAATATAAATACTTGGAAATTTCAATGAAATAAGTAGTGCTGGTGAAAATAAACAAAAATCACTCTAGAGCCTTTATTTAAAAACCATAAAAAGAAGACTCAGAAGTTGCACTTGTTTGAACGTAATAATGAAGGTTTGAAGAAACTGTCAAGTTTTGTCTGAACAGGCAAGTGACTCGTCTGCCTTCCTAAGTGTCATGTGTCTTTTGAAGTGTACACTTAATTGTGAACAGCATTTTTCATTTTTTGAGCCGGGTTATCCGACATACGGCTTAACTGTAACCGAATTAGCGAGGGTTTACTCTAAACTGTAATTGACGCACTCACATTTCAGAAGAAAATTTTCAACCCTTGTGCAAAGCATACACTATTCCTTTGCAGATGGTAATCTTTAAGCTAATTCCATGCATGCTACAAGTCCCGTTATCTCATTATCTTTGACTTAATCATTCTAAGAACTCTGTGTGAAGATCATACATCCTAGAACTTATCACGCTCTTATTTTTTACAATCATTTAAACTCTTCCTCTCTTCTTTAACGTAACATAGCCCCGAAATACGTCATCCGTCTCTAAGATGTGGCGCCGTATACTTTGGTAGGTAAAAGTAAAAGTAAAGGTATCCCTGTAACAGGCAGTGGAAGCCCATAGAGTTGTTAGATGTTGAGGTTCCCACATTTTCTAGACAATCGGATCACAGATGGCGGTAAGGTTGTCAGCCTCACGCGCCGGCCGCCCTTTACCCCCAAGAACATTCCAAGAATATTCCTGGTACTCATTTTTGTTAGAGGCTGAGTCGTCCACAGGGCCTAGTGAGGCTGGAAAGATTAGGTAAACTGAAACAAAATCCAATGATCTCATCGGGACTCGATCCCGCGACCTTCCGGCTTGTAGCATAGGGCCTCAACCAACTACGCTACCGCGTGCCCCCTTGCGTCTTCAGTATAATGATCCAATGGCTAGTGCAGTACAGGAAAATACTTGCTGTTTATTCTGAGAATCGCTAGAAACACATACGTACACTGTGTGTAAAAATTGAGGACCTTTTATAAGTTGAAGCAGGCGGTACACAAAGTGACCACTATGCATTACGGGTTAACGCAGTAAGGAAGATCCAATGTAAAAGTCATTAATGAAATATGTCACAGGATGGCATACAATATTTACCTGTGAAGTTCACAGGTCACAATGAAAATGTACACGGTATACGAAAATCATTCGCTGTAACATGTTTATCATTGTAAGATTTTAGGCTTTCACCACGGTGACTATGAAGAAAGCAGTTTTCTGGGATTTGGCACCATGTATATGTGGTGTTAACCGACGTTTCGGAGGAACGTATCGCCTCCATCTTCAGGGTAGAAGAAAAAATATAAGAAATCTGCAAGCGAAGAGACCGTGAGAACCGGTAAAAGCAGACTGCTTATATTTTTTCCCCTACCCTGAAGATGGAGGCGATACGTATCGTATCGTGTCGTGTCGTAAAAGCAGTCTGCTTTTACCGGTTCTCACGGTCTCTTCGCTTGCAGATTTCTTATATTTTTTCTTCTACCCTGAAGATGGAGGCGATACGTTCCTCCGAAACGTCGGTTAACACCACATATACACGGTGCCAAATCCCAGAAAACTGCTTTCTTCATCTTTATCATTCCTTCAGCTTCAAGACTAGAATGATCTATGCGTTTCTCAACTTTATCATGCGTGCTATACGTCTCACCCAGCTCATCCTCCTTGATGCAATAGAAATTCTGAAGCTTCTCATTGTACAGAATGAGCACAATTGATCTTTACAATTTCGGAAACTTCATGTGAAACAAGCACCCGCACTTTCAGACATTCCCTTACAAGCGTCAAAGTTTTCAAATCAAAGCGTACATATGCAGTCACAGTGATGTGCTGCCAGGGGCACTGCAGTCAAGAAAATGGCGATCCCTCTGCACAAATGTGAGAAACGGGCGCAACGAGGTTATTGGACGGAATTTGTTGTGGCTCCACCTTCTAAGCCATACATTTACAAAGAGTTCTGTAAGACGGGTTGTTTGTGAAAGGGGACAACACAATGACCATGTCTTCAGGCTGTTCCCCCTTCAGATGTCAAACTCTATCTTCATGCTTCTTTCGCTCCATAAATATGAGATCGAATGATTCTTTTCTATGTAATATAAACATTACTGTAACATAATGTTCTGACAGAACGCAGCAACGCAAATGTAGCCAGTAGCAATAATTCTGCCGGTGGTTGGATGTACAGTCTCTCTGTCTTCAATCGTTGTAATTTTCATTAAAGATGTTTGTTTTAGAAGAACTTCTTGAAATCTGCATTTTTGTATTTTAAACAGAGGGTTATATTACGCGTAATCTGAGCAACGGGGTACCTGTTTCCGCATTTTCTATTTGTGCAGAGCAGGGGGCAATACATTTTGAACTCTACAGTATGATCCATTTCTTCACCGGCTCACACCTTTGTATCTCGATGATACACAACTTATATAGTTGAAAAAGCGTCGTTAAAGAGCCAACGAACGAGCACTGTCAACACTTTCAGGACCTCAGTTTCCAAATGCTCGTTAACTCCACACCACTTCATGCAGAGTCCATCTACTCTATGATCACAGTACGTCATGTCTTGCGCACGCAAGCCGACGGAAGTACGTGTTGAAAATACCCTTTCTTAACTTTCTAATAATGACATCATGACCTACGTCATGATCTGGCTATGACGCATCCTCGTTCCAACGGTAGAAACAGTCTTCAGGTACGTCGAGTGATGAACTGTGTATTGCTGTGTGTCGCGCGGTGACGGGTGATATGGTTTGAAATCAGAACTCACTGCGTCGTATTATGATAAATGTATGTCTCGTGATAGGCGCTACCAGACTTCCAAGGGATCGGGGCAGCCAGTTTTGTGAAGGGAGTTCAAGGTAAAATTGTCCTTGTGCTTGATTAGTTAAACACCATTCTATGAAGACATGTTTGGGAGTTGAGGTATAGCTCCATGATTCTTTACCTCGGCACTATACAGATGGGAACCAGAAAACTGTCTTGCACTTATCTTTAAGCCGTTTAAGACCAAGTTTTCTGATAACCGTAGACTACTCTGTATAGGTGGATGATTTCTTTAAAATACTTTTTTTCTGTATTAATATTTGGTATGTTTTGACGCCCCAATTCCGGTGCCTTCTCTCTAAGTTACGAGAATACAGACGCACTTCACTGGATTGCAATTAGATTTAAAATCGTCTATTAATTTAGTTCCACTTCGTTTGGTCATTGCAGAAGCACGGAATATGTCGTCGGACAGGAAGTGCTCCCGGTGGTGAATATGATCTTGTCGACTGTATTATTGTGTAGTTCGGAGAGCCCACGTTTCGGAGAAATTTACCGTCAACATTTTCAGGTACGAAGAGTAAGCCAAACGGAAAAGAACAGCAGCAGGCGGCAAGCTGAGCAGGGTTTTCTCCTAACTTTACGGCGTCTCAACCTATAGCAGAGACATTGTAGGCAGCTGTTGAGTGTCGGCTAGGGACAGTTGCATGGGCGACCACTGATGGGTCTTCTGGAATGTGATGACGTGAAAATTGGTAAATTGTAACTATCATATTTTCTGGGGAACCTGTTGGATATATGAAAGTGGAGGCCGAAGGTTCGGCCGAAACGCCCGGTAACCATCTACTTGATTATATGTTGTCATATCTCAGAGAACCGTACTCATAATATTCACTGCCGATGAGAACCTCGGACCTCAAACGATGTGTACATCATAAAATACCCGCCATAATTACTACTTGTAGCTATGCTTTACAGAGACATGTTTTGGCAGATAGATGCAGAGTTCTATGCAACGTATTCATCTTTATAGGTTAAGTAAAACGAGTCTTTGTTATAGGCCTAGACATAGAAAAGTAATTTATATTCACTCGGTTGTATATCAAGTCTGTGTTGGGCTTGAAACAATCTGCGAGATAGAGTCAGTAAAGAGGTCACAAATGAAAGTATATGAGCTGTAATGGACGTAATATGTTTTCTATCTGTAACGTTAGGTCGCAGCACAATTCAGGTTCACGAGAGTCTAGGTAGAAGACGAGCATGCAAATGTTTAGAGGCTGGTTTCAGTAGTCAAAATGGCGACCATGCTTGAGAAGTCTGTTCTGTGGTGCATTTTTTGTAGTAAAAATGACTCAGTACACAGAATATTCATAAATAAATGTTTCCTGTTTATGTTGGGAAGTGTTTGCCGTGTAAAGCATTTAACAACTGGGTGGTAAATGTTTCGCTGATGACGAAGAGGTTGAAACGGAAGTGCGAAAATGGCCGAGACAACAGTCAAAAGACTTCTATGTTGCGGGTTTCGACGCACTAGTAAAGCGATGGGACAAGTGTATCAATGTTGGTGGAGGATATATCGAGATATAAATGTTTTCTCACATGTTTTACGATTTTTATCCATTTGTAACCTATTTACTGACCCTTTATCGTACTAATACCTAGGTCCAAAGCAGTAGACATCCAGAAGTTCCTGGTTTCGTAATCCGAAACTGATAACAGTGATAACAACACCACAGATGAACACAAAAAGCTTCTTTATTCTGAGCAGTGCTACTTGCCTCTGTTTCCAGGTGCAAAGTGGGGTGATCCTGGAAACAGTAATCATGTAGGTCGTGAAGTGCTCGCGACCATGAACCAGCTAAATCCACTTCTAAATTCCAGAACCAATTTCTTCCCCACATATTTTTAGTTGTATGTAGAGACTTCTTCCTCTTAACGTCTTACGAGAACATTTTTGTTATTTTTCCTCTTGCTACCTGCTTCATGCTGGTTTATTACTTAGTTTATTCTTCGATCCTGAAGACTGAGGCGACATGTTCCTCCTAAAAGACGGTTTATTCTAAATGGCCTAAACGGCGTTGTATGCTAGAAGACAGAACTCGTTTTTCTTACTCCTTCATCTCATTCACTGCTTCCCTGTAACAGGCCATGGAGGCCCGTAGTGTTATGAGTCGTCGAGGCTCCCATATTTTCTAGACAGTCGCCTCACAGATGGTGGTGAGGTTGTCACCCTTACGCGCCAGCCGCTCTTTACCCTCAAGAAGAATCCTGGTGCTCATTTCTGTTAAAAGGCTGAGTCGACCCCAGGACCATAATGCAGTTTGAAGGATTAGATCAACTGAACAATGAAATTACCTCATCAGGAATCAAAACCGCAACCTTCGTGCTTGTAGCCAAGTGCCTCAATCAACTGGGCACAGTTGAAGCCGTAATTTGTAAAACAAATGAACATCGAAAAGTGTCTGAACTGTACAGTTTTGTGGGTCCCTCTTTCTACCGAAGTTCCCAGCTGTGGCTGCCACCGTCGTAATGAGCTGCCGTTAATCACAGACTGTGTTACCGAAGCTGACACCTCGCTGCTTAACCGATCGATTTGATCTCCCGCCCATTGTGGACACCGCAGATCTGTTCTTCAGAGCATTAAATGATCACCAGAGCAGTGGAAATACCGGGCTGATTTATCCTGGGTATATCCCACCTCATGACTCAAGGTACGCAGGTTCAAACCCGGCAGAGGTCGTGGAATTTTTAAGGGCTGAAAAATTCAGGGAATAAGTCCTCCGGGAGGGACTTTAAGCCGTGGGTCCCGTGTCGTAGATTTACGGCACGTAAAAGATCCTCATGTCTCTAGGAGACCTCTGAGCAAAATTAGGCAAAGTTTCCCGCCCAAGTAATTTCCAATGCCTCCGGTAGATGGGGAAGCATTGGGTACCACTGCCAGAAGAGGGCCGACCTCGCTGGCAGAATGGGGCTGATAGCGAGCACCAGTACTGGTAGGGTATGGCGACAGTAGAAATTAAAGGGGGACGTACAATAGATTATTAGTCGCGGTGCAAAAATAATAATAATAATAATAATACTAATATCCTGGTATACGTAACGTATAAACTATCTTCAGAGGCCCATTCGTAGTAGAACATGACAAAAAGTTCCAGTTCTTTGTCCGAGTAAAATCTCACCGACGTCGTGGGGCAGCGTGGTTCTTGACAATCTAATAGTTGCTCATGACGTCTAGAGGTTTCAGTGCCTTATGGTACCTGAAGTTTGGTAACTGTTAACAGAACACACCTGAGCCAGATGAATCAGAATTACTTCCAGTTTCTACGACACGAATGTCTCATTATGGGTTTCCGATAGCCTGAGTCAGATACAAACTGACTTATGTCTTGAGCACAAGCCTCTGTGCGACGAACATGGTAAAGTTTGAAAGTAAATCGACGTTTCGGATGTACATATCGCATCCATATTCAGAGCCCTGCTTGCCACTTGCCTTCACGCTCGTTTCTTGTTTCGCTAATACTTCGACACCAAAGAAGGACGCGTTATACTACTCCGAAACTTCCGTTGCCTTTCACCAGACTACACGGCGTTATATCTATAAAGAGAGAGCCTACCATGGCGACCGCTGTGAGAACATAAAATCTTGCATGCTCTATGCCTAACCTAGGGTTTACAGGGAGCAGAAAAAAGTCAAAATTAATTTTCTTCCGCGGTAACGTCAGGCACCAGGAGAAGGACCTCCGGCTAAGCAAAGAGAAGACGTCTGTCAGGCTTCTCACTGAAGGGAGGTAGGAAACATCCTTCGAAAGTATATGACGTGAGTGGGTTTCTCGAAATTCACCCTTCTTAGGGCCCGGTTCTTTTTAGGGTTTTCTTTTTCACTTTTCCTTCCTTTTCATCTGCTGCATTTTACTCACTTCCTTCCACTTACGAATTTATCATTCAGTATTACTTTCATTTTATTTTTATTTTAATTTATATTAAATTTAATTTTACTTCTTTACACTGTAATTGTGTTCCGTCTCTTCACCTAATTTCCTCTTTTCCCTTTTATATTTTTATTATTACTTTAATTTAATATTTTATTTATTTTTGTAGTCTAAGTATATTTTATATTGTGGCATATAGAACTGTTGCTAAGTAACGACCGTGAAACAAATAACGAGACAACGGCATTGATACGCAACAGTACTGAAGCCGTTGCTAGGCAGCGGCCTGCGCGTAACAATGTAAATAAAAAAACTCCGTGGCCTGCAGTTCGCAAGCGAACTATACCGACCGAGCGACCGCCGCTTGTCGGCGAAGTTAGTACTAACTTTAGCGGACAGAGGGTGTTACAAATTTGTTTTTTGCTTGGTCCGCTCCGAGACTGTATCACTCGACCTATCGAGTTCAGTTAGTTAGTACCCATCTTCTCGTCAGAGAGGATGTTACACAAGGACTATTACCGCAAGAGTTCAGTTGGGAAGAAAAATCTCTGGTCGTGGGCCTCAAGGGGCCTGACGCCAAGACGAACTGATTGGCTGTAAAACGCCAGTCGTAAAGTAACTCTGACTCTCTGACTCTGAGTTAGTTAGTATCCCGTGTGGATGCGGGTTCGAATACCTCCACCGTAGCCCTGCGAGTCGTAGGAGATGACGAAAATCGAACCCAGTGCCTGGGAGTGTAACTGGGCCACCCTGTTCGTAGGAGACAAAAATATGGAGACCTGGACCTCCAGGTTGGGGGGGGGGTCTTGAATCTGAAACAGTAAAATGTGGTTATGAGTCCCGTGGGACTCGGACCTGAGAATGACTGCACTGACGAGGGCCAGCAGTAATTGTAAACGATAAATCCATCCTCTAGTCAGAGAGGTTGTTGCATAGGGACTATGAACGCAAGTGTTCAGATAAAAAAAGAATACTGGCCGTGAGTCTCAAGGGGCTTGACGGCAAGACGAAGTGACTGACGATAAACCGCCAGTCGTAAAGTAACTCAGACTCTGAGTCAGTGTAGTGCAGTGGAGTGAGTTGGTTGGAGAGTGAGTGAGTTAGAGGACCGCTGCGATACAGTCGTTGTGAGCGTTACTGTTAGAAGTTGGTAGCTGACGCACGGGGATAATTCAGGGAGCCAGAGTAAGGTGAACGTCCGCCGTTGAAATCTGTTACCAGGCAACGACTGATGAAGACACAGCAGATTGAAAAGTCTTAGTGCGTGCTGTAGTGAACTGCTAAGTGTGTGAATTAGCGATAGCATTATAATGACATGTAGTTATGATCTGTAAGCGTTCAATAAATCCGATTACCAATCCAATCAACTGTAATTATTCATGAGAAAAAAACTATTTATTTTTCTTGCTCCCTTCATTATTCTACAGTATTCATCCCTCTTCTGTTCTTCCCGTCCTCAGTGTCCCTTGTGGGCCCATGCAGTTCACAGACTCAGTACTCGTCCTTCCGTCCTTCCCAAGGAGAATTACATTCCTACCCCGAGGATGGGGGTAGCATATTATTCCCAAACTTTGGTACTTTTTTTACCAGTCTAAACGGCATCAGATCCCAGAACACAGTAGTCTTCATGGTTACCGTCGAGTGAACCTCAAATCTGCATCTAAAACCTTTCAGTGGTTCATAAAGCGACTAACAAAAAGATGAAGTGGTTGATATTACTTGCCAAATACTCGTTCGCTTTATGCATTGTGCGCCATTAGTGTAAGGAACACATAACCGTGAATTCATGATGGTCGATTTGCAGGCCCAAGTCTCATTGGCGGATACACACGGACACCACGCCGTGCTGAGGATAAGGTTGTGATCAATCACAGGACGTCAGGAGCCCCGAAACCCGGAGAGTTCTTTGTGCAAAGAGCAGAGATCCAGCTGCTTGTCCCGGTCGTTGTGTGTGTATGTGCCTACACAATTCTATGCCAGTTCATCTGTTGCTGTATAAAAATACCGGTCCAAACCGAAGTAAAATACTTGGGATTATACCTCGACCAAAAACTGACATGGCAGAAACACGTCAAAACAAAGCGTCAGAACTTAACTTTAAAACTACGAGAAATGTCCAGGCTTCTGAGCCGAAAATCCAAGATATCCACAGAAAACAAACTTCTACTACATAAGTGTGTAATAAAACCCATATGGACATATGGTATCCAGCTATGGGGCTGTACAAAACCATGAAACACAAAAATAATTCAAAGATTCCAATCTAAAGCCTTGCGCATAATAACCAAAGCACTTCAGTATGTCTCCAAATTTAATCCCCATGATGAACTGCAAATCCCATTTGTCATAGAAGAAATACATAGATAGTCAACACTCTACCACCGTACACGGTAACAGACTAGTTGCAGAAATCAGCAACCCACCAAATGTAAGGAGACTGAGGAGACAGTGGCCGTCTGACCTAACACAACCCGCAGATTAAGAAAACTAAAGCCCTTACGTGTAAAATTCCTCTACAGGGCCTGTCAGAGTATCATCAGTGGATAATTTCTCTACTCAAGACACCTACTCAGAGCAAATATACATAATATTCCACAAAATAGAGAGTAGAATGTAAATATGCAGTTTATATATTAATAAAAAGTCCTGTATCGCGCCTGGCCCACTGAAAAACCACTGTAAGGAGGGGCAAACAGAGAGCCAGTGGTGACAGGGAACAGCTGGACATACAAGTAGCGATGGAGTGCATTCTCTTCACCACTCAGGTGTTTTCAATTATCTGCACTAGCAAGGAGGAGACATATTATAAAATGGAGTGCTAAGAAAGCACTAGAAAATTTCATCAACAGAGATTGGCATATTGCATAAATCAGAGTCACACAAACAAAGACAAGTGTAGCAGGCCGTGGAGGCCCATTTGGTTAGACAATAGATTCCTGGTACTCATTTCTTTTAGAGGCTGAGTCGACCCTAGGGCCATAGTGCGACTGAAAGGATCAGGCCAATTAAAAAATCCAATGAGCTCATCGGGAATGGAACCCACGACTTTCCAGGTAAAGCATAGTGCCTCAACCAACTACGCTACCGCTTGCCGCTGGATTAAAAAAATTGTCATGAAACGAAGACTAATATTTACATGTGTTATGTGCAAAGGAACAAAAGTATAAGGAACTATAGAATAAAGCACAATTGCAGAGAGAGAGAGAAATGAATCTCATTAAGAATGACAAGGGAGATGCACTGTGCAGCAGAAAATGACACACGTGAGAGACAGCAATCCAATTTCAGCGTAAGGAGACACAGCTCAAATAAACAATATTAAAACTGAACAGTGGGCCGACTTCTATCCGTATCTCTGGAGGAACCGAACCAGACTTCGTAACTAGAAAGAAGTTCCGATTAAGAGAATCATAAGCGCAGAAGGAACTGAAGGAGTGAGGGGGGTCAAGAAATTGAAGAATATAAAATCGCTCCGCCATGATGGACTGGATTCAGGATTACTCAAACACGGAAGAACCCCATTCATATTGTCTGTGAAGGCGTGTTGGCAGGAACTGCACACGCTTCAAAACAGGAGGTAGGAATGTAGGATTTGAGGTTATGAAGACTGCTATCTTCTGGGATATATCGCCGTGTAGGGAGCACACGATAGTATAGTTAGTTGAGGCACTGTGCTACAAGCCGGGAGGTCGCGGCTTCGACTCCCGATGAGGTCACTGGATTTATCAATTTATTTCATCCTTCCAGCCGCACTATGGCCCTGAGTCTGTTGCACCTGCTCAAGCTGGTTCGTTCGCGGATTTCTTCTTGTCTTCTACTCTGAAGATGGAGGTGATACGTTCCTCCGAAACATCGGTTAACATACTTTCTACACGGCGCCACATCCCAGAAGACGGCTTCTTTCACATGTTTATTACTGTTTGACAATTTCGTTCTTGTTTGCGTGGGGCGTCCTCTCTGAGGGGAGGAAGGGTCTGTCTTTTGTCAGAGTCACTGTCTGCAGTGGTAAGTCATTTGTCATAATGTAGAGGATATTTACATTTTACATGTTGAATATGTTAATAAATGTATATAAAACATACACAAGACCTCTGTCAGTCCAGGCTCAGTACAGCAGACTATGCCCTATTTGTAGTAGCTTCCGCTACAACGGCAGTCTTGTCACTTGAACGGTCGTATGCTTGACCGCCGCCAAGTTTAAGCCTATTATACTATCTCTGTCAGGTCCCTCCTTGTCCAATATTGCGAACATTTTCGTTATCATGATTTTGTATGACTTCTGCTTCTTGCCTGCATAATTCTGTTATATAATCATACACGAACGAAATTTTGAAAGTCTTGTATAAGTCGCGAACCGGTGTGTGCCTTGGAAAATTACCAATGGTGCGGAGAACCTTGTCTTGTAGGCGCTGTAATGATATTAGTGTCCTGGTTATAGCATCTTGGCGCGGACCACATATAAAACACTTATTTTCCAACAGTAAATATTATAGAGTGCGTATTAGCTGCCGCGGGAACCTATTTACCGAGCCTTTGCCCAGAAACGGTCTCGTTTAGCATCGGGTCTATACATCAGAAAGAACTTAAATAAATAAAAATCAATAAGAACGCTAATATGCGTGGTAACTTAGGAAGATATTACACAGTAGAGCATGCAGTTGAAATTTTATAAAGCTGTAGGCCTATCAACGTTGCCAGATGGAAGTGAATCGTGAAGAGAGGAACCCAAGAGAGACAAACACAATACAGGCAGTAGAGGTGAGATACTTAAGAAACGTTGATGGCTGCAGTAGACTCGACCGTACTGAGAACGAAGGCATCAGGAGATGACTAAGAATACAGTCAGCACGAAATAAAATACACGAACATAGACGAGAGGAGACAAAATATTTGGGCAAAATGATTGCTGAAAGGATACTGAAAAACAGACTCTAGAGTACAGACCAAAGGAAGACGCGAACGGGATGTTCTAGTCAAAGATGCAAAAACGAGTGAAGACGAAATAGGTCTGATGGTTTGTGGTGGGAGGTGAAAGGAAAAAAAACACGATTTCTTGTGCTCCGTGTAAGCTTGCTGCTAGATATGGCTGATACCTGGTTCGGTAGTTTGCCTCAAAAAACAAGCTCATTTTATTAGAAGTACTTCTAATGTTCTGACTTAATTTTATGATCCAGCCATCAATAAAGTGGACTCTCCAGTTCAGAACAAGGCAGAAGCTCAAGTTCAGAACCAGGCAGACGCTCCAATTCAGAACTAGGTAGACACTTTAATTCAGAACTAGATAGACACTCGATTTCAGAACTAGGTACAAGCTCCAATTCAGACCTAGGTAGACACTCCAATTCAGAACTAGGCAGACACTCCAATTCAGAACTAGGTAGACACTCCAGTTCAGAACTAGATATACACTCGATTTCAGAACTGGGTAGACGCTCAAATTCAGAACTAGGTAGACACTCCAATTCAGAACTAGGCAGACACTCCAATTCAGAACTAGATAGACACTTTAATTCACAACTAGATAGACACTCGATTTCAGAACTAGGTAGACGCTTTGACTCAGAACTAGATAGACACTCCAATTCAGAACTAGATAAACACTCCAGTTCAGAACTAGGTAGATGCTCCATTTCAGAACTAGATAGACGCTCCAGTTCAGAACTAGGTAGAGGACAATATATTCGACTATAATGAACCTCACCTGATTTCCGTCATTAATGTAACCACAAGCCATTCCAAGAGAATTATCTACTCGGCGCTACTTTCAATAAGACGGCATTATTCTTGGAAATTGTTTATTATAAAATGGCACGATGTTATTTATTATATGATTTCACATCAAATATGCCTGTTACAGAGTGAACTTGAGGAAGAGACAGACCGGAGAGCTTGGAAGGGAATGTACTCGTACCTACTGTCACAAGACAAGAAGGTGTTTCCTTAGTTTCTCCCGGATCAATCTTCAGCACATTTAGATTCTGAAGGCACAACATCCGCGCTTCCGCGATTAATCACAGTAAAATTAGACAAAAACTATTCTCGTGTGTTCTACTTGAAATGTTCACTGTTTGTGGGCCAGTGTACCCTTATTTCTTGTATACCACAAAACGTAGGTCCATCGAGAACTGAACATGACGTTACAGAATTTAACTCTTAATAAATTTAGTGTTTCAGAAATGATTTGCGTCTTTTAAGAGATACAAAGGATATATTCCGAACAAGGAGAACGATGCTGGATCTGAGAGAGCTATGACCCTGTGCAGTCGAGTACAATTTCGCCTAAGTGTCCTAGTAATATTTTGTCTCTGTCTTCAAAGCCGCAAAGTAAACCAAAAACTAATTTGATTTGTCTCATTCTGGTCCGTCACACTATCAATTACAGAGTGGGTAATGTTCAGTCTAATGTGACATACAAGTTCACAACACTTCAAACCTCGTTCACCTTACATGTTTCGATTCAAAAGAAGCATCTTCAGAGGGGCACCACTACGATAAGGAAACACTGTCTCATAAGATATTTTAATCAATATGCATTTAAGCTATGAATAATGCTCACTATATAAATTTTGATATTATCGTGATTGGTATTGGTGTTTGTCTTAGGCACTCACAGTGGCTCTTCTTGAAGAGTAGATTTACTTATGATGACGTTTCTTCTAAGTGTAATTGCTGGTTATTCTGACTGGGTTTTGGCACTGCACACAATATGAAGTTCACTTTTCCACACAGTTGCCTCCCAATGCGTTTAAAATTGTATTAAAAATTTGTATGTAAAAAATTAGTTATGATAAAATATCTTGAGTCGACATTGGGTCATGTTGTTTTCCTCCTGATGATGGGAGACGTCATTTACAAAACGACACAGCACGCACGTAAACTACACGACTAATAATAAGAACATAAAATCAAGAGAAATAAATGACGTCTCCCACCATCAGGAGGAAAAAACATGACCCAATGTCGACTCAAGATATTTTATCATAACTAATTTTTTACATACAAATTTTTAATACAATTTTAAACGCATTGGGAGGCAACTGTGTGGAAGAGTGAACTTCGTATTTCGTGCAGTGCCAAACCCCAGTCAGATAACCAGCAATTACACTTAGAAGAAACGTCATCGTAAGTAAATCTACACTTCAAGAAGAGCCACTGTGAGTGCCTAAGATAAACATCAACAGCAATCCCGATAATAACAAAATTTATATAGTGAGCATTATTCATAGCTTAAATGCATATTGTTTAAAATATCTTATGAGACAGTGTTTCCTTATCGTAGTGGTGCCCCTCTGAAGATGCTTCTTTTGAATCGAAACATGTAAGGTGAACGAGGTTTGAAGTGTTGTGAACTTGTATGTCACATTAGACTGAACATTACCCACTCTGTAAACCAAAAACCTTAACCATCTGTGTTTGCTGCTTACATCTTGATAGTTGCTCGGTATAATCTTCGATCCTGTAGATGGATACAATACACTGCTCCGAAACGTCGATGAAATACCACAGTACGCAGTATCACATCCCATAAAATAATATTCTTCGTAGTAATGCACATCAGACATTCTTTTTTTGAGCTATAATGACATCTGTGCCACAGTGTTATTATGACTATAGTACACTGCTGCAACATAAAACCAGAACTTATCTTGCGATACCAGATTCGTGGGGATACGATACAAGTTCTTGTGTTAACGATGGGATGGGTAAAAGGGTAAAACTCTCCCTATGTATAATTATTTAAGTACCATGCCACGAAGAGGTGTGGGGTAGCTGAGATATAATGAATCCATTCATAACCTGCCCTGCCTCTCATCTCTGAACAAAGAGAACCCGGTACTCAGTGCACAGAAAGCTGGAAAGGTCACAGATTTCATCTGGACAATGTGGAGAAGAGACAGCTTTGATATCCCATGCCGGGAATCAAACAAAGTTTTCTCGGCCGTCCAGCCTTGACCGTCGCTATAAAGACTGAGCCATCCCGTGCCCATTAGCGGTGGGATGGATTTAAAACAACGTGATGATTCATCTGTCAGTCATTATAGAGTTCCCTAAGTGTAGCAGTTGAGCGTCAGACTACTGGGTGACCATGTTCTCTTCACAATTTGTATTGTGTTGCCAGGCAACAGCTCCATAAACACGAATTGAGGGAAAAACAGAAGGGGTACTGTGTTTTCTATGTCGTCCGCCCCTAGCAAACTCACGGTATATGTATATAGGAAGTTTGCTATCAGGCAACGCAGCGGTAAGCATGCATTCACAACAGTGAGTGGCGGTGTTTTTTGTGGGGTACGTGCAAAGGAGTTATCTTAAAGACAAACGGCGCTACAGTTCAGTGACAGTGACAGTGACAGAGTTCTGAGTTCTCGGTGGAAGATATTCACGAGAAGCTCGTAGAAGATTTAACGTGTGATGTGAAGACTTTATGTGCGCTGTAGTGCAGTGATACCTGGAGTATCAATGTAATACGTACTTGTTCAAGGGAATGTAATGTGCTTACTTCGGTATTTTCGAAACAAAGTTCATTATCAAAAAGCAATGTCGTTACAGAACTGAATATGGAAGAGATCCACCTTCAGATAATGCTATCCGACGTTGGTTAAGGCAGTTCCAAGAGACTAGTAGTGTTCTGCACCGAAAATGATAGGAAAGACCGGGCATTTCGCCGGAAGTTGCTGATCGAATCCAGGAAACTTTTTATCAAAGACCATAAAAATCAAAGAAAGGCGCGAATGTTGAAGATATCCAGCATTCTGCAGGATTGATTTTAGAAGTAATAGAATATTTTGAGTTATACTTTTATATTCCTTAAGCAGTTTTATTTTACTCTTTTCGGTTTGAAAATTATAGGACACGGAAATCCCGACAATAATTTAGAATCACACTTACTCCAGTCATTCTTATCGTTGGTACCAGATAGAAATGATTTACATCTTTTACCTTAGGTTGTCCTACCCCACAACAAAAAGTGCCACTGGTATAAAAATGGGGGGCTGAGTAGATCCAAAATGCGGTTTGGATCAGGTGGGGAAAAGAGAAATTCCTCGCGCCTGTGGGCGATGTAACCACGGGCACTGGAACGCTCCGACGGAGTCGCTATGAAGGCCTTGTTATAATGTCACTAATGATGCCAGTTTGCCAAGGGATTGCATTTTTATGTGCAGGATTGATAGCTCTGTTGTTTCTATGGTACAGGCGAGTCGGAATATTTTATGAGCTGACTTTACACGTGTCCAGTGTTATTCTTCTAAGTTCGTCGGCACCGACCGGTAAGAAGAGATACGGGATTACACTGTCGAATCCGTGGAGCCTTTAATGGAGGCATGCGTGGCAGAAAACTTCCTCAGGATACTGCCGGACTGAAGAGAGAGTGGAAACTACAGAAGGCCAAAGAAAATTACAAATTGGTTTGCTTCATAATTTATACGCTTCGCATAACGATGTTACGGCGATTAAGGTAAGCAGGTTGAGACGAACTAAACACGCAGCACGAAAAAAGTAAATTAATTCTGTATATAAAACAAGTCAGGAAACCTCAAAGGAAGCGACCATACTGTAAACAGAGCTCTTACATGAAAAGGCAGTGTTCTCTTAGAGAATTAAGATGTGAGCTGGACTGAACTGGCTCAGGTTAGAGTCCGAGGATGTAATCTTGTGAGAGCTATTTGGGTCCACTTACTAAACAAGACCATGCAATATGGAATTATTTCGTTTGACTGCTTGATATGTGAGTCGACTGACTGTGTGGGCAGTCGTTTTGTTGATTGATTAGTCGGAGATCCACAGGCTGGTTGGTTATGATTCTCTCTCTCTCTCTCTCTCTCTCTGCCAGCTATTGCAACTCCAAAACTCTCACTCAGTCCCTCCATACTTCTCTTCCATTTCGCTTTCTTGCCCCTTGTAAACACTACGAGGTAGTATGTACTATGTATTCGAGGTCTCCCTACGGTCATGACCAGTAAATTCGTTGCTGCAGTCGCCCCTGTTCGGCACGACAGAAACATTCCGGTCTCTACTCAGAATATGGCTCCTGCATTCTCCCTGTTTTATCATGCACCCGAATCTTCTCGCCGTAAACATTTCTACAAGTTGAAGAGCAGTACTCGTTTGGATGTGACGCCTAGTAGTCTGGTAGAAGACTGTGTGTTCTTTGGGGGAAAATACTGCATCCGTCTTATGGTCGAAGTGTAACAGGCTAAGACTGCAACGGTCCTACAAATATGGACTGGGCTAGGGACTTTTAAGCAGACCAGTATAAGTAAGGAACAAACTAAAGGTCCTTAGGGTCTTTGCTTTTAATCATTAAATTGGCAGCAATGTGATTCTTCGAAACATCATAAACTTCTACAGACTGAAGGTGTCATATTTCGGAAAATAATAATATTCACATTCACCCGTGTGAGAACCTAACGCT
This sequence comes from Cryptotermes secundus, assembly GCF_002891405.2. Taxonomy (NCBI): domain Eukaryota; kingdom Metazoa; phylum Arthropoda; class Insecta; order Blattodea; family Kalotermitidae; genus Cryptotermes; species Cryptotermes secundus. Next base: position 140,702 of record NW_019739595.1, read on the forward strand.
CATATTTATACCTTTATTTAATGATGCTAAGAGGGTTTGCTACAAACCAAATGTCGCGGGTTACATTCCCGATGAAGTCATTGGATATTTCGATTTACCTAATCCTTCCAGCCGCACTATGGCCCTGGGGTCGACTCAGACTTTAACAGAAATGACTACCAGGAATATTCCTGGGGGTAAAGGGCGGCCGGCGCGTAAAAATGACAACCTCACCTCCATCTGTGAGCCGATTATCTAGACAAAGTGGGAGCCTCGACGTCACACAACCCTATGGACCTCCACGGCCTGTTACAGGGATAGATTTAGTTTCTGAAGACAAGCGTATAAAGTTTATGCAACTACTAAGATCGCAGGATAACAAAGTAGCCCTGTTTCCACGAAACGGTTTGCTACTGCTAGAACTAATTCAGTCTGTGCGTTGTGCATTGAATTCGTCAAGCATGTACTGTTGACGCCAACGAATTGTGCGATTTCATTTTCGGGTTCTTCATAACGCTAAAGACAGCGTAAATTCTTACCAGACCAGAAGTCTGTCTCAACTGGTGAGTAAGTGGCGATCTACGTGTTACATTAGGAAATAATTATGTTACGACCAAGTAGGTTAGTGCAGCTGTACTAGTCTAGATTTGTATTCGGCGAGTGTTTGTTTCGAACTTCGTACGGGACGCTGGATACCATGACTTACAGAGTTGTCGTGCATTTCCTCAGCTCCTCAAGACAAATTCCAGGATAATATTCGATAAGACTACAGCCGTTTTCTTCCAAATTCTTTCCAACTGATTATTTCCCTATCATGCTACCTCCCAACGCTATACTCTCTAGCTACTAACAGAATCGTAAAGCTACCCCAAAATACGAAGAAACTAACGGGAATCTATTGAAATTAAAAATATTTTATTTCATCTTCCTGTTGAACTGATTTATCACTATACGGTTCTCTTCCGTCTTTAATGCAACTCTGTTCACAATCTCTCGTTAATTGAAATAAAATTAAACTCACAATCAACTGCTGATGTGTTTCGGCCTTTCTTAGTCATCTTCAGGCAACTGTTCACTTTTCGCAACCGCCACAATAGACGGGTTCATAAGTCAAAATATTTCAGTGCTATTGCATTGTTGTCGTTCACACAAAAATACATTTCAGAACTACTGGGTTCATGGACAATGTCTATCGTCCGGTATTCTAGAAACTATAAAACACAACGTTTAGCAAACTGGATTTGTTTCCGTCTTCAGGTGAGAGGGGGAGACACCAATTCTCTTGGGTCCAGTGATTGCGGTTAGCTCTATGGAACCCAGCATAGTAGGTGTCTTCATGTCCTTACCTGAAGACGGAAACAGATCCAGTTTCTGAAATGTTGTGTCTTCTTGTTTCTAGAATATGAACGATGGACAAAGTCCAAAAACACAGTAATTCCAAGTATTATATACCATCGTCAGAACCCTTTAGAATCTAAAATATATTTGTCTGAGAACATAACTCTTTACATCAAACGTGACATATACTCTACTTGTGGTAAAGCTATCCCTGTAACAGGCCATGGAAGCCCATAGGGTTGTGAGACGTCGAGGCTCCCACATTTTCTAGACAATCGGCTCATAGATGGCGGTGAGGTTGTCAGCTTTATCCGCCGACTCTACTAGTGGGAACATATATAATAATGGGGCACATAAAAATAAAAATTATAACATCTCGCCGATGTTCATAGGGCTAAATAAAACAACACAAAAGAACACAGACGCCGCAAGAGGAAGGAAGTGCGGGAAGCTATAAAGAGTTGGCTTTTTAAACAAATATTTTTTAGTAAGAAGGACGGAACTGCAATAGCTTTGAAATATTTTGACTTGAGAACTAGTGGAGTGTGGAGGTTTCGAAAAGTGAACAGTTGGCTGAGGATGGCCATGTAATGTCGAAACACGTAGCAGTTGATTGTGATTTTAATGTTATTTTATATTAAGAACAGACTGAAGACGGAAGTGAAAGTGTAGGGCATTAAAATTAAATTTAAGAAGTGGTTTTCTCTGGCAAGAAACATATATATCAGTAATCTCCATACATTATAACGTATATAATTTTGCCTGTTCGGTTCTGTATGGGTGTGAAACTTGGTCTCTGACATTAAGGGAGAAACATAGACTGAGGGGTGTTTGAGAACATAAAATGTCGGGCAGTTCTTGAGTAGCTATAAAACTTACGGCTTCTCAAGACGAGTTTAGTTCCATGAAGTTAGAGATCTAACCCTGTTATCACTGACTATTCTCTCCACTTTCATGATCTGACATGGAGGTTCAAACGTCGTATAACGCTACGTTTTTGTGATCCCTATAGCATAACTCTGCATGTATCAGGTGGTAAATTACATAAATAAACTGTCCCTGTAACAGGCCGTGAAGGCCCATAGGGTTGTGAGAGGTTGAGGCTCCCACATTTTCTAGAGAGACGGCTCATAGATGGCGGCAAGGTTGTCAGCCTTACGCGCCGGCCGCCCTTTACCATCAGGAAGATATGTGGTACTCATTTATGTTAGCGGCTGAGTCGACCCCAGGGCCATAGTGCGGCTGCAAGGATTACGTAAATACAAAAATCAAATGTCCTCACGGGGAATCGAACTCGCGACCTTCTGGCTTTTAGCATAATGCCTCAACCCACTACGACACCGCGTATAATTGAACTTGATTCTAACATACTCTGTCCGTAGGCGGATGTGTAGCACGAATGGATGAAATTTAAAATATGTGAAATAAAGCTGTTGCCGCTAATCTTGATTGAAGGAGACTTGTATACTCAGATTGAGGGAAAATGTGACATGGATATTAATGAAACAAGGTACGAAGACACAGACCAAGTTTACATGCTTCAGAAGGGAGCCAGTTACAGACTTTTATAAATATGATAATATTACACGAAAGCCGGAGAAGACGTGTGGCGCTACTAAGGGCTTCTTCAGGACGAATTTGTTTCGTGGCGTCACAGAGCATGTGACAGGAAATCTTGTTTCTCATTGCACAGACCCAGCGTTCAGCAACAAGTAAACCAAGTGGGATTTGTGGTGAACAAATTGACACTGCGAAAGAAAAGTCTTATTATCGTTGCCACTTCAGTAATATTCCAAATTCTTGTCTCACATTCAACCTGTTGTGATAGCGTTTCTGTCCGGTAATTTTGCTCAAGGTTTCTGCCTTTCCTATTGCGACTGCGCAGACAGGTGGAACGGTAACGCTCTTGCGTTTCTGTCCGGTAATTTTGCTCAAGGTTTCTGCCTTTCCTATTGCGACTGTGCAGACAGGTGGAACGGTAACGCTCTTGCGTTTCTGTCCGGTAATTTTGCTCAAGGTTTCTGCCTTTACTATTGCGACTGTGCAGACAGGTGGAACGGTAACGCTCTTGCGTTTCTGTCCGGTAATTTTGCTCAAGGTTTCTGCCTTTCCTATTGCGACTGTGCAGACAGGTGGAATGGTAACGCTCTTGCGTTTCTGTCCGGTAATTTTGCTCAAGGTTTCTGCCTTTCCTATTGCGGCTGCGCAGACAGGTGGAACGGTAACGCTCTAGCGTTTCTGTCCGGTAATTTTGCTCAAGGTTTCTGCCTTTACTATTGCGACTGCGCAGACAAGTGGAACGGTAACGCTCTTGCGTTTCAATTGGGAGGTACTTAGTTCGAATATTAGCCGGACTGAAGCTATTCTGGATTCCCCCAGTCCCTCTATGCTGGGGAAGTACATGGCCACGTTCACATCTGTTCCCTTTCAAATCTTTTCCAATTCAACATTCACTAGCCAGCGTACAATTCTGCGCTGCGCTCTGAGGTGCTGACAGTGCGGTTAAACAAATGATGGGGAATTACACTGCTTGGACAGCAAGGTAATGTTCACCTCAAAATATCTGCACGATTAAACGTTATCAGAGGACAAAAGATAAAGATATCCTTGTAACAGGCCGTGGAGGCTCATACGGTTGTGAGACGTCGAGGCTCCCACATTTTCTAGACAATAGGCTCACAGGTGGCGGTGAGGTTTTCAGCCCGCCCGCCATTTACCTCGGGAAAGATTCCTTGTATCCATTTCTATNGTGGCGGTGAGGTTTTCAGCCTTACGCGCCTGCCGCCCGCCATTTACCTCGGGAAAGATTCCTTGTATCCATTTCTATTAGAGGTTGAGTCGACCTCAGGGCCATACTCATACGAACTGAGCAAAAGCAAAATTGAATAACCTTCAACAGCAGATTAATGCTATAATTCAAAAGAAACAAAGATTAGTTGTATAAGAAAGGTTGGATTGTCATTTGCCATGCAGTCAATACGAGTACTAGCTTGTGGAATGTGACTCCGTGCGCACTGGTATAAGTTTAGTGACATTTCGGAGAACATACTGACTCATTCTTCAGGGTCTATGCATTCTGAAAGGGAGAAAGATTGTTCTGATCCTACTTCGACACTGAAAATGGAAGCAGTACAAGCCATCAGTAAATTTCTATATAGAACAAAATGGCGTCAGATCCCAGAGGCTAGTAAGTGTTCTGTTGGAAGATAACAGTTGTGACAACTGTCGATTCGTTATCCTGCGCTTTTCATTTTCCGTTGTGTAAGGTGCTTTGTATGTTTCACACGGTTTCGGCTGTTTACTCTGTTCCGCCTTCAGGAAATTGATTGTCGTTACAGTAAGTGTACTTAATATTTCTATTATGCCAACTAATTCCAGCAAAGAGATAATATGGGGAAGCCCGAAAACCTCATAAAATATACATCACACAATATATAATAACTTATACACTGCCATTATAATGGAAATTACAAAATTTTCAAACTTTAAGCTATGGATTGAAGTAAATAACTAAAAATAAGTTTCAATAATTTAGGGCAGTGCCATAGTACAAGCGGTTAGTCGCTACCTTCCCACCGCGGCGGGCCGGTTTCGATCCCGGGTTTGGTCAAGTGGGATTTGTGGTGGACAAAGTGGCGCTGGGGCGGATTTCTCCAAGTACTTAGGTTTCCCCTGCCAATCTTCATTCCACCAAATTCTCCATTATCATAATGATCCGAGGCAGGTACAATAGGCCAATCAGTGGCCACCGTGCCGAGTGGACCCAGTTGGACTCCACCCCCCCATTAAGCGAATTAAAAAAATGAATAAAAACATACAGAAGGTAAATATCATTTAGAATTTGAATATTGTTTTAAGATTTCCATAAATCACAATCCGCAATGTCTTGTTTTAAGAATTCTATTAAACTGAAATGAGCTAATTATGAAGGGGGTTCGAAGGAAAGAATCGCGCTATAATATGGTCATGTTGGAAGTGTAACGCTTAAAGTTACCATCATCACTTCAGACCACATATTCCCATATTCAGTTCCCCACATTAATAAAAGTTTTTTGGTTAACAATGTTTTCTGTCTTCACAGGAACCCCCATAGTTTCAGTCCTGCTCACTTAACTGTCAAGGTCACGCAGATTAAGAGTTCATCCTAAAGGGTTCTGACTCAGAATTACAATAAACCCTCGCTAATACGGTTACAGTTAATCCGGATCGAAATATGAAAAATGAAAATTGTTTGAAATATGAAGAAAGCAGTCTTCTGGGATTTGGCACCGTGTATCTGTGGTGTTAACCGACGTTTCGGAGGAACGTATCGCCTCCATCTTCAGGGTAGAAGAAAAAATATATAAGAAATCTGCAAGCAAAGAGACCGTGAGAACCGGTAAAAGCAGATTGTGCTGCTTTCTTCATAGTCACCGCCGTGAAAGCCTCAAATCTTACATTATTTTAAATACTTAAAAAGACACACGGCATTCAGAAAGAAAGATGAATTACTTCTCTGTTAAAAGAAAAATGACAGTTCCTTCAAACCTGCATTATTACATTCAAAAGCAAGCACATACTCATCAATGAATAAATATATTTTCTTTTTACATTTTTTAAATAAAGACAATACTTTGATATTTTTTAAATTTATTTCTATAAGCACCATATATATATAATTACATTTTCCATTTATTTCTGTTATAAATTTTCTTTTTGTTACTTATGTGTAACTTCTGTTTCGCTAATCCGGATTATCCTTTATTCCGGATGAAGTTTCCAACAACAATTACTCCGGATTAGAGAGGGCATACGGTACTGGGATTTTGGACTTCTTCCATCGTGCGGTATTCTAAAAACAATGGACAAAGCCCAAAACCCAGTAAATCTGGAAAGAGTAGTTACTAAAACTGAATTATTTAAGAATACAACTTATTCCGCCATACGTCAGTGACGATAAGAACCACAATAATAATATAACAAGGACAGCTTCAATCTGCGAACCGCTAAACGTGAATGTTTGTGGCATAACTAATACAGCGATATCTATTGATTTCGTGTGCAGAGGAATGTTGGTCCAGACTCTGGCGAGTAGCGAACTATATTTTACTTTGTTTACATTCTACATTTACAAGTACATAATCAGGCGCCGTGTGAGGTCAGCTAGCGACGGCGTCAGTCATGCCTCTATGCGCTTATCATACCATATTTACCATAAATATGTTTTAATCTTTATATTTCCGGAATATACATGACAATTACGGGGAAAAACTTATGCTGTGGGAATGACCTTGAAGAAGAATCCCCCCCCCCCGGAGGGGGGACCACCACTGTCACAGCGATAATCTGAGGGATGGAAGGCTCGAGAACAGGCGGGAACGTAAAATGGCAGGAAAATTTTCACTCGAAACAGATGAAAAGCTTAATGCTTAACGCCACTTCTGCGATGTAAATATATTTAGTACCTTATGAAGGAACGCATTCAACAGGAATATCACAGATTATAATTTGTATTCCGTATTTTTTTAACTGTTCACACACACGAGTACGCGGTTGTTAAATAAATTGCGTAGTGCATTATATAGGCCTCTCTTTCATGAAACTGTAGGAAGAAGACCTGTAATCTTACGTGTTTAATTATACTTATTTTATGACAAGTTAATTTGTTGAGAAAATAAGCGGAACTAGTGCTAACTCGTATACACGTTTCTGCAAATTGAACTTATTTTTACTACATAACATGTAATTCAATGTTATTATTACAGTTCTTGTGGCAAATACTCACGTTTTACTTAATTGAAGATGGATTCCTTCCTTAGCAATGCGCCTCGGTGTTTATACCATGCCCCTCATTGCAACTTGCCCTAACAACATATTTCAAATACTAGAACTTGTTTCTAACAGTTCCTGTTCGGACGGAACTATTATGTCTGGTTCTCGAAGTATTCTACTTCATAAACTCATGAGACCCTTGCAGCAACACTGTCAGAACGTGATGAGTTTCAAAGCGCAGACAATGTTTCCACGCCAGAAGACATGCGAACGTGTGTGTTGCTGTGTAGAACTTAGAGTATACGAGATTTGTGCCAGTAAAAACTCCAGCTGCTGCTGCTGCTACTGCTACCGGCTGCCTCTCTGCTGGCGGTATCTCCCCTTCACTGCCGGTATAACTCCTCGTAGGGGCGCAAGTCCGTCCCCTGGCCCACCGCGGGGAGCTACTACGCCGACCTTCACCCCTCTCCTACTCCACAAAGCACCCGCCAAGCCCGGTCTGATAGAATTGCTTATCCAAACTAAACTTCATAACACGCTGCTATTCTGTTTATATATTTCCATGTACAGCAATATGCCGATCACAGTGGCCGACCGCGCTGTCTAAGGCATGAAATGTCTTCGCCCGCTCGAAGGTTGGGATCGTGATTTCGAATCCAACTCAAAGCATGGATACCTGTATTGTGTGTCCTTATTCTATGTTTGTGTTGTTCTGTGTGTATGTAGCGGCCTTGCGACGGGCTGATCACTCGTCCAAGGAGCCTTACCGACTGTGTATAGGATCAAGAAACTAAAAAAAAAAAACCCGTCAAGTCCATAATAACAACAACACCAATAATAATAATAATAATAATAATAATAATAATAAAAATATACAAGGATGTCTAAAGCTTACGTAACTACAGGTGAGAACAAAAACTTATTACCGAAGGATTATGAACCTTCTCTTTCGGTGGTTTAATAGTCGCAGGAGTTGAAATCCTGTGAGGTTTCTGTGTCCTAAAGCACTGACACAGCAAGTTCGTCTAAAATAACGGTAAAGACGGTTACTTCACGACACAGCATATGATATGTAGGGCCACTCTGCTTTCAATGAAGCGACGAGAACCGAAGTGGAGATGGCTTATTAACTAACTGACCCAACGGAGCTAAACCATCCTTGAGAAGCCGCCACTTACAGCTCTTCAAGAATTTATCGATGTTATGGAACCCAAGTGCTTATTACTGCACCCAAAAGAGCCTTTCACTGGTCCCTATCATGAGCCACATCAATCCAGTCCATACAATCCAATCCTGACTAAGATCAATCTTAATACTGTCACGTATATGGGTGACTAAAGACGGGGTTCAGATTGGTAATTGGATTTATTAACCACCTACAGATCGTGACTACAATTAATTATTACACTTTTGCTGATTTACATAATTTACAATCACTCCACACTGAACTCTTCAGTCTATCTACACTAGTTTTCACGGATTTGTAACATAGGAACTATAACAGTCTCACGGAATTACACGTAAACAAATTCTTCAAATCATTCGTTAAGTCTTCACAGGCCGACTTCTAATTCTTCTTCAACTTCGAACTTCCCGCTGCAATTTCTTTGCTTTCTTGTTCACGTGCTTCTGCAGCTACCACTACTCGTAACTCATAACTCGTTACTGCCCTGAACTATTTCCGCCACTCTTACTTATATAGCCGCAGAATAGATATGGCCCTACAGTAAAAATTTATCACGTGATCGCTATCCAGCCAGTCTATTGGAGCTTCGGCCGGATCTACAGAAAACACAGCTTCCTTTGTCGTTGCCTGGCAACGCGTTGTTCAAATCCGTTACATTATTATCTTCCCACCTACGTCTAGATCTTACGTGTTGCTTTTATACCAAAATCCTATATGCATTCGTCTTTTCCCCCATGCGTGCTACATAGATTGCCAATCTCATCTTCCTTGTACCACCGTTGTCCCAAGTAAGATTCGAACCTGCTATGTCCCAAATTAAGTTAGACGAAATATCAATTAAATTGGCTGCAATGTACACGTCGATAATGTCGCCTTTTTAGTGAAACACTGAAATTTATTGATTATCTCGATCACTGTAGGCTGTATGGACGTCCTAGGGAGGGCGCCTGAGTGCACATATTGTATCACGCCACTGTTATGTGGTAGGCCATGTTGCTGCTCAGGTATTCACGGCGGTGGCGCTGAAGGGCACAGCCTTCTGGTTTGTAACGCCGTGAAGCTCGGAGACAGCCTGACGTTTCGTGCAACTCATCGCCTCTCTCTTCAGGGGTAGAAGTTTAAGATAAGCAGGAAACAAAAAGAAGTAGGCAGTAAATTTTAACTCAAAATACAAAATTTAATAATCCCATCCCAACAGTAAATGCCTCGTCAAAACACAAACCTTACCACAAGATTAAGAAAATGATGATTATGTTATATTACACGATCACATTTTCCTGGTTTACGGAAGGGCCCTTTGTGACGGATACATTCATAGAATAATTTGAATTACTGTAGCCAGTGTGTAGCGCTCTATCTTCTTACTGTGGTACCATAATATCATGCAGAATAATTAGGATTTCATAGCATGGCTATAGAGAGGTACTTAAAGCAATTTTCTATAATTTCTAGATTTCCCCTGTTCTAAACCGAAACTCAGCTGCGTTCCGATTCCAGCGTTACTTTACTCACGGTTTACACATTTCTTGCCTAACATTATTAGGGAGACCAAATGAAGGTCAAAGATGTTGGCAAGCCATATAGCATGCGTGGAAGCGAACAAGATCATGAAAAGCTTTGATAGGAAATTCTGAACGAAAGAAAGACTATTATGCAGTTCTAGGCATAGACGTGATGATAATATTAAAATGAATGCGAAAGAAGTAGGGTACGAGGTTGTGGACTGGATTCATATGACTGAGGATGTGGACAAGTGGCGGGCTCTTGTGAACAAGAAATTAGTAATTAATATTTTCTCAAAAAAGATTTAGCATTTCTACAGCTCAACAGCCACTGTCCAAAACTGGGAGGAAAGATTGGTCCAGGGCATACTCTATAACATTCGTGAACTATTCAATGGAAATTTCCAACTTACCCAGTTTTTATGGTCTTCGGAATTTGTAAATCATAGAGGTAGAAGAGAAAGGGGACGAATTATCAGTTTCAAGCGCCGACCGCCTTACCCTCGGATTAAGTTCTTTATTATTACCTACTGAACAGGAAGTGGGGTTGGCCTCAGAGTCAATCTGGATTCTGTGCTGAAAAGAATTTTGTATATCTGGCAGGGATAGAACTCCGACTCCTTGGCAGATAAGGCCATTCCTGGGCTCTATACCGATGAGGTATCCCGACACAACAATAATAATAATAATAATAATAATACTGTATCCGAGACAACGCCATTAGTATAGAGACTGGCTACGTGCTGGACGACCGAGGGGTCGGAGTTCGAGTCTCGATACGAACAAGAATTTTCTTTTCTTCACGTCGTCTAGATCGGATCTGGGGCTCACCCAGTCGGTACCAGGATTCTTCCTCCAGGGGTAAATCGACCGGAGGGTGAAACTGCTCACTCACCTCCAACCAGTGCCGAGGTCAAGACGTGGCTCTATATAGCTATTCCAACATACGCCCTCATGGCGTGATGTTTAATTAAACACAGGAACAACTTTACTACTACTACTAATAATAATAATAATCATGCTTGAACTAATTGTAACCATAACAGAAATTTACAGTGTGACTACATCTACACGCTTGGACGTTGCTGACACAACACACATGCGTGTGAGATAAGTTGCCTACATGCAAGGAAATGTCTGCCAGCAACGAAGAGCTCCATGGGATCTGTAGCGAAGAGTGGGGCATGTCGTACACGTGAGCCATGAAGCCTAGCTCTTGTAATGTGCCACATTAACTATAAAAATTCCATCATAACATTTTAACAAAATTACAGAATTGGAAATAACGTCTATGAAGAATGTGAATAAATAGAACACCAACGATGGAATTGGTGCAGCCGTAGGGTTCTCAGCTAGACCGTACCGTAATAGATCAGGCGGTTAGTCCGCCGGCTTCCCAACGCGGTGGCCTCGGTTACACCCCCGGTCGGGTCAAGTGGGACTTATGGTGGACACAGTGGAACCGGGGCAGGTTTCTTCCGAGTATTGCAATTTCCCATACCAATTCTCACTCCAGCGGCTGCTCCACACTCATCATCATCTATCATCACGGGCTGGTACAATAGGCCAAATAGTGACCGACGTACCGAATGGAGTCAGTCTCAGTGTACCCTACGAAATAATAATAATAAAAATGCTTTAGACTTGGTAGTGGTTGGTTGGAAACTCGGTCAGTTCACCGGAAATCCTGACTGACAGTCTTCGTGTGTAACTTCGATTCCTGCAGGAAAATGCTGGGATAGTACCTCAACTAGGCCATAGAAACTTCGTGAACAATATTTTTCAGCTTTACTTATCGTTCAACGTCATGTATACTATCTAATGACAGCGTCGCATGGCAGGAACCGGACACCGAAACCAATTACAGCGTATACGGTAGCGAAAGGCAGATATAGGAAGCCCGCTGGGGGGATAGGGCGAAATGTAAAGGCCGCTTGGTATGGTCTGTGGCAGGAAATCTGTGTGATGATCACGGGGTTCTTATCCGCGTGCACGCAGATGGTCATGCATGTCTGATGCCTGCAGTTACCTGCTTAGGAATGTCCTGATGCTCTTTTCGGATGAACCACAATTTCTATGCTAATTACATGAGACAGTTTTACGTGCTGTCTCTTACTGCCTGAGCGCCACTTGACACGCGTGAAAACACGCCTCCTCGTTAGCGCACAATCCAGCGTGCGGGCTCTTATTGCTGTTCCCTATTCTGTACGTAATTATAAAATATTGTCACTTGTATGAATGACTATAGACGGGGTTTGGTTTGTGTTGGTAATTACATTTATTGAATACTTAGATATCGTATCTACAGGCAGCTATAGCATTATCGTACTGCAGTACGTACTAAGTCCTCTCAGTATGCTGTGTCTTCACCAGTCGTTGTCTGGTAACGGCTTCAACGGTGGACGTTCTCGTTACTCTTAATTTCCAAACTATCGCTGTGCCTTAGCTACCAGCTTCTAAGAGAATCAGCTCACAAGGACCGAACCGTAGCGGTCCTCTAACTTAGTTAGTTAGTTAGTTATTGGAGAGGGTGGGTTTTCCCATGCACTTAGACCTGTATTGGTCCATTGTGCTTCCCTCTATGATTTCTACCAGTCTCTATATCCTACCGGTACTGGTGCTTACCATCAGTCCCGCCCAGCCAGCGAGACCGGCTCTACTAGCTGAGAGGTATCTATAATGCTTCCCCCATCTACCGGAGGTATTAGTGACTGTTGTTGGGCGGGAGACGTCCGTAATTTGGCTCAGTGACCTCCTTTGGAGGTATGAGGTTCTTTTACGTGCCGTAAAGCTACGACACGGGACCCACGGCTTAAAGTCCCTCCCGGAAGACTTGTTCCCTGAATTTTTCCGCCCTTAAAATTTCGACGACCTCCGCCGGGTATTTGAACCCGCGTACTACGGGTCATGAGGTGGGAACGTTACCTCTAGACTACGGAGGCCGCTGTCCTCTAACTTAGTCACTCACAAACTAACACTCTCCACTCTGCTGCACTATACTGCAATAACTGAACTGTCTAAGTCACATTGCGAACGACGGTCAGTCAGTCAGTATGTTTTGGTGTCGGGTATCATCTTGGGCTCGTGACCAGATATTTATTACTCTTTGACAGTTACGGTCTTATTTGTGTGGGACGCTCTCTCTCTGACGAGAGGGCGGGTCTGTCTTTTGTATAATACTTCTCCGTTCACTTCGGTTTTTCTAGATCTTATACACTCGGTAGGACTCCTTGGGCGGGTGATCAGCTCGTCGCAAGGCCTCTACCTGTACACAAACACAGAAAAACGCACACACACAAACTAAACATCCATGCCCTAAGTGGGATTCGAACCCACGATCCCGGCTTCCAAGCGAACGAAGACAGTACATGCCTTAGACTGCTCGGCTACCGTGACCGGCCGGCCTCTACACATAACATCATAAAAACCTGATATACATCACTCCAAGTAAACAACGGGAGGGGGCTCCACAAGACGATAACAAGGTCAAAACCACATGACCTGATTTATGAGAAAATCCCGATACGAAGGCGCCCCACACTACAATTGCTTCTGCCATAGAGTTTTAAAGAGCTTTATCACAAAATACCTAATTTCTGTACAATTTTAATTTTAATTTTTAATTCTAAATTTTATATCTTAAGCATTTAAGTTTTAACTGAAAATTCAATTTATGAATTTAAAACTCACAAGAACACAATATGGATCCATACTGAAATCAGATGCAATTCAAGAACTGGGACTAGTATCATTGTACCCCTGATGATGGCCCAATATAAGGGCCGAAACATGTAGCGTCAACAGCAAAATAAAACAAATGTTGACATAATAGTGTCTATTTTGTTTTTCAGGAATATTGTTGTATAGACTGCCCCCATTACACATATATATCCTATATATAACACGCAACAGGATGCATACTATTGGGATTGTATAAGACAGACCTGTTCTCCAGTCAGAGAGGGCGCCCTACACGAACAAAGCCGCAACTGTTTGACAGTAACGGTCTTGGGCCTGGGATGGATGCTTGACAGAAAGACAGACTGGCAAACTGACTGTTGGTCGTAGTATAACTATTTTTGGCGGTCTTTAAGCAGTTAAGCACTGGTACAAATTTTGTACAGCGAATGCCTTGCCAAAGAAGCTCTGGACGGGCTTGGAGACTTCAAATTAGGAGGGCAAATTATTCAGACTGTGAAATATGCAGATTACCTTGTGTTAATGGCTAAGGAAGAAACTGTGCTGCAGGGTATGATTGATAGACTAATCGAAATTGGAAGGTGCTATGGCATGGAAATGAATGTGGAAAAAACAAAAGTAATGAGAATTTGGAGACAACCAACCCCAGTCATAATAAAGATAGACAAAAAACAACTGGAGAATGTGAAATGTTTTAAATATTTGGGTAGCTTGTTAACAGATGATGGAAGGTGTACTAGTGAAATTAAATCCAGGATTGCCATGGCGGAAGCTGCATTTAGCAAGAAGAAGAATCTTTTTACCAGCAAATTGGACTTAAATTTGAGGAAGAAACTAGTGAAATGCTACATTTGGAGCATAGCTCTGTATGGGGCTGAAACATGGACACTTAGGGCAGTAGATCAGAAACATCTGGAAAGTTTCGAAATGTGGTGTTGGAGAAGGATGGAGAAGATCAGTTGGACCGATTATGTGAGAAATGAAGAAGTGTTAATTAGAGTCAGTGAGCAGAGGAATATCCTACACGAAATAAGAAAACGGAAGGCTAATTGGATTGGTCATGTTTTACGCAGAAACTGCCTTCTAAAAAAAGTTATTGAAGGAAAGATAGAGGGGCGGATAGAAGTGACAAGAAGACGAGGAAGAAGACGTAAGAAGATGCTGGATGACCTTGGGGACAGAACAGGATATTTTCTTTTGAAGGAGAAAGCTCTAGATCGCATCAAGTGGAGGAACTGTTTTGGAAGAGACTGTGGACCTGTCGTCTGACAGATTACAGATGAATACATGAATGAATGAACTTACTGTTGTACCCAATATTGGGGAGTTAAGTCGACATTGGCGTGTGACCCACTACGACAGGATGTGTTCGCGATATTGACAGGAGCAGAGCATATGCTCATCATACGCTGACTGTTGTTATGGAGACGCTCGAACGGGGCTATGTTTGGCATTGTTTGGAAACTGTACTCACGAGCTCAGGCCACACCTGCTGCGCACTCGATCCCAACAAAAGCGACCTATAATTGCCAGGCGCAAGACTGTAGATCAACAAAAATACAACTGCAAGAAGTTATGTTGTGGCACATAATTTCATAATACCGAGGCAAGCCACCATTATACTCATAATAATCTTGAATAATAAAAATAAACCAATATGTTACTTATAAATGTAGGGCTCCATGTTTAAGAAACAAATTATTATATTTTCACGCGTAAGGAGTGTGGCTATAGACGGGGTTTGAATTGATGATCGGATTTACTGAACATGTACACAACTCGTTATTGCACTTTCTAAATTACTATGCCACAGAGATTAGTGTTCTCAGACTATTACACTCTCCACTAGCTGTTGCTTGGTGGCGGCTTCCAAACGGCTGACGTTCACCTTCCTCTCGGTTCTTGAACTCTCCTATGCCTCAGCTACCAGCTTCTCGCAGCAACAGCTCACAACGACTGAACCACAGCGGTTACCTAACTCACTAACTGACCAGTCAACACCTCACTAACTGACTCCTCACCAACTCGTCCTGCTTACAATATCTCGACACTGACCGCGTATAAAACATTGTCCTTCTGTTTCAGTGCAATTGTTGCTGTGGAAACATGCTTGTTTGCGGAGGTGTTACTTAACAACGGCTATTATATAGTTTCTTATTCCGCGGTTGTTGCCTAGCAACGAGTCTACATGCCACATTTTTAAAATAGTTTACTACAGTTACAGTTTCCGCTACTTAACTACCAATGTATAACCCACGAACTGTATAAAATGATCAGTTAAAATACGATATAATAAGCCTAAGAGTTGATATAGATTTTTTATTGGCTCCATTCCTTATTCTGAAATAAAAAGAGCGGGCTCATGCGATGTGTGTTCTTGTGCTCGTATCAACTCTTCAGCAGCTGAATAAATCATTATGAAACTTGTATATTTCAGATTTTGCTTGAAATGGAAACGTATGTCTCGTTCGGCGATGTACGCTTAAACTTTTCGAACTCTAAAAGCTTACGAGAGCTTCCTGGTTTATTTGCTTAAAGAATTTTTGCTATAATGGAAAAGACCGCAGCCGGTCACGGTAGCCGAGCGGTCTAAGGCATGTACTGTCTTCGCTCGCTTGGAAACCGGGATCGTGGGTTCGAATCCCACTCAGGACATGGATGTTTAGTTTGTGTGTGTGCGTTTTTCTGTGTTTGTATACAGGTAGAGGCCTTGCGACGAGCTGATCACCCGCCCAAGGAGTCCTACCGAATGTGTCTGATCTAGAAAAACCGAAGGTGAACGGAGAAGTTCATGGAGGTAGGCCTAGGCCCACTGAGGCTGTAGTGCCAAGGGGGGGGGAGACCGCATGGATATGTCCAGCTTTACCCACAGTGGGAAGAAATCGCCACCATCTATATATATCATATTAGAGTGCATTAGACAGAAGTAGATATTGTACAGTAAACCCTCGCGAATCCGGGGTAACTGGGGAGGGGAGTAAGCACGATTAAGCAGTAATCTGGATTAGTGAAGCAAAATGTAGCCATAAAAGACAAAAATCAGACTTAGAACACCAATAAACGGAATATTTAATGATGTAAGTAGTGCTTATAACAATAAATAAAAACTATGGCTCTATAGCCTTTATTTAAAAACTATAAAAAACAATACACTTATTCATCGATAGAAGACTCAGAAGCTGTACTTGCTTTTGAACCTAATAACGCAGGTTTGAAGAAACTGTGAAGTTTTGTCTGAACAGACAAGTGACTCATCTGCCTTCCTAAATGGCGTGTGTCTTATAATGTAGTACTCAACTGTGAACAACATTTTTCATATTTCATATTTCGATCCGGAATAACTGTAACCGGACTAGCGAGGGTTTACTGTATATGAAATGCAATAATGTGAGCACACACCCAGGACACGCTGTCACGTGTACCAACAACCTCTACTGTGACCGTCTGGAGGGATGTGTCAAGCAGTCTGTGATTTACAGTTGTGGCTTATTTTACGATGTTATCAGTACCGGAAGCCGATCACAGTGGCCATACGTTATAAGACATGAACTGTCTTCGCTCTCTCGAAGACTGGGATCGTGCGTTCGAATGCCACTCAAGACATGGATGTCTGCATTGTGTGTGTTTATTCTGTATTTGTGTCGTTCTGTGTGTCCATAGAGGCCTCTCGACGGTCTTATCAACTGTCCAAGGAGTCATACTGTCTGTTTATAGGGTCAAGAAACTGAAAAGCGGCCAAGGCTAGAAAAAGGGCTGTAGAGTCATAATAATAATAATCAGTACCGACAGGTCGCGGGTTCAAATACCGATGAGGTCATTGGATTTTTTTAATTGACCTTATCCTTTCGGCCGCACTATGGCCCTGGGGTTCACTCAGCCTCTAACAGCAATGAGTACCAGGAATTAAATAAATAATTTTCTTTGGGAGTAAAGCGCGGCCGGCGCGTAAGGCTGACATCCCTATTGCCATCTTTGAGCTGATTGTCTAGATAATGTGGGGCCCTCAACGTATCACAACCCTATGGGCCTTCATGGCCTGTTACAGGGATAGCTTTACTTTTTTTTTTACTTTTTACCAAAAATTGTAGGTACAATGACTGATGAATTGGAAAGGATCTGGAAGGAAGTGATTGTTGCTTGAGGTATTAATCCGAAATATTCATGTAACGTCTGAGGAAAACCAGGAGAAACCCCTGTATGAATAGCAGGTGTACAGGCCGGATTCTAACCCCCCATCTCCAGCATATAATTCTACAGCTTCGCAGCTGAAATATGTTTCCTTGTCCCACGTGTTCTCGGGGTGTGAGACCCGACACATGTACAGGACACAGCGAGCGGTTGTCAGTTCGTCTCTTGCATGTCATAAATCGCCAAGAGTAACCAGACGAAAGGGGGAAAAGTGGATTTTATATCAATTTCGGACTTATCCTTTTCCCTCTGAATGCCTCAATAGACCCATGGAGTTAAAAGACGGAGAAAGAGTTAAAAAATAAAAGAACATATTTATCCATATAACAGGCCGTAGAGGCCCATAACGTTGTGAGACGTCGAGGCTCCCACATTTTCTTGACAATCGGCTCACAGATGAGGGTGAGGCTATCGGCCTTACGCGCCCTCCGTCCTTTACATCCCGGAAGATTCCTGGTACTCATTTATGTTAACGACTGAGTCGATTGCAAGGCCATATTGCGGCTGGAAGGATTAGATAAATTAGATAATCCAGTGACCGCATCGGGAAATGAACCCGTGACTTTCGGGAATTGCAATTACAGGCGCTTCTGTGGATATGCTATCGGTGCTTCGTGCATGCTAGATACGGTAATATTTACTTTAATAAAACTTTAACAAAACCGTCTAAATGAATATTTTCAATATTATACAGTTTGTAGTATTTAAAAATAACAAACAAAAAGATTATGCATTTATAGTATTGAAGTAGACACCGAAGCTCTTTCCCTCGTGTAATGGACTCTCCCAACTTCCCCTCATGAAGCTCGAGTCAATGTCACTTTCGTTGCTAGGCTGCTGCTGTCTGCAGGTGCGCGCAAGAGGAATTCATGAGCATTACTTCGCATGGAAACTGTTTGCTGCTCTTTCGGAAGCATTTAGCTATGCTTGTCCTGACAGGGAGGTACCAAGTAAGACGGAAATAATATCACCTGTAAGGTTGCATACGCTCTTATAGTCTGGGCATCCTACAAAATACCTCAACGTTTTCCAAATTTTTTGTTCCTTTTATTTATTCCTGTTTACTTAAACATGTTCAATGATTGGTAGTTACATCTGAAGTACTTTATAGATTTCGTAAGATCAATGATATTAGAAGCTGAATATGATCATTGTGGAAAATATTAAAATTGATAATGTAACAGATTTGATCAACGCGTTGCCAGGCAATGGCTCTGTAAACACGGTCCAACACGCAACACTAGAAGAGGCTGGTTTTTCTGTGTCGTCCGTGCCGAGGAGCGGTGGAACAACCGGGTTATGCAACAATTTTCTAAGCAACGGCTCGGTAAACACACTTCCGCTTAAGCAATGACGTCAACAACAATAGAGACGGTGTTTTCCCTGGGGTCTGTGCAGAGTGCTTATAAGAGAAGTGAATGCAGTGACAGAATTAGCTCAAGGGCAGTTACAAGTGAGTCGGAAGTTTGAGGAGTGAGCCCAGAAGAATTTTTAGTTTAGTTCCGAGGTTCCAGAGTGAATGAAGAAGAAATGGCAAGAAGACTCCACAGTGATTTGAAGTGCTTGTCTCAGTGTTGAGATCCGTTGCTAGGAAACGACCAATGGAAACTGTGATTCCTAGTGTGTGTGAAACGGCGGACTAGAAAGAGTGTAAATCAGCGATAGCGTTATAGTTAGGTGTGATTGAGAGAGCTTGTAAACGAAGAGCTGATAAATCCAATCATTCGAACAGGAACCCTTTATTTTCCTACCGCGTACCACCCCACACGTGAAAATATTAAGACAGAGAACATGAGGGTGTTGACTGGATTCAAGTGGTTTAGTCTCAGTTCCAATGGTTGGCTTTTATAAACGCGGGAACGACCCTTATGAGTAGCATAAAAGGTAGGGAATTCCTGGCTCAACAGAAGGACTGTTAGCTTTAGAAATGGGACTTCTTATTCTTGAAGTTACGTATAGAATTACTATACTGTACTGTGGCCACAGCAAAATTTTGCCCCAACATCTTTGTCCTGAAGACACAGCTTGAGGTACATACCGATGTAATAAAGTATAATTAGCTTGGTAATATCCAGATATCTGCGTAACAAGTGGATTCCACTTGACAGGCTCCAGAAATCCTCTTAGTCTACCTGGAGGGACGAAATATGCACGGTCTGGAGATGATTTCTGCGGCCCCATAATGCCATCTGAAGTTGTACTTGTCTCGTGATGAGAACAATTTCGTGTCTTGTGTCGCAACGAAATGAAGAAGAAAAGACCTTCACTCTATTATTTCTGCCTATAGTCCTCAGTACAAATGGATTATTTGATTAATTGCAAACCTTCCATTCGATTCTTTCCGATTCGTTATCACGATTTACTGTTTAACTTCCAACCTCAGACAATTTTGTTACGAGGGAAATTCTCAACGTCACTGAGGTTTGTGTTCATATTCTGTAAAACAATTTTGTGTGTTATAAAGAGTGCTTGCTTCTGCAGTGAGGTGCCTTGCAGTCCGGTAAAAGTTCGATGTATCGGACGAAGTGACTGCCTCCATCTTCAGGGTAGAATAGTAGGCAAAGTAAAAGCCAGCAACAAGCACGCTGCAAATAGAGCGTTTTGTGAAGATGGAAAAAGTAGGATATGTTCTTCCAAAATTCCCCTGAACTGCTATCATGCTGCACGGCGTCACATACCACAAGGCAATAATGTTCACAGCTACCTCCGTGAAAACCTCAAATTCAATACATGCAGGTTCTCACAGCGGTCAATGCTAAGATTGCGATCTGGCCGCGCCGTAGCTCAAGCGGTTAGTTGCTGGCTTCCCACCGCGGCGGCCCGGGTTCGATCCTGGGTCTGGTAAAGTGGGATTTTTGGTGGACAAAGTGGCGCTGGGGCAGGTTTTCTCCGAGTACTTCGGTTTCCCCTGCCAATCTTTATTCCACCAATTGCTCCACAATCACCCTCACCTATCATCTGGGGCTGGTACAATGGGCCAGAATTGGCCGCAGTACAAGGGACTTAGTCCCACCCCACTAGCAATAAAGAAAATAAGACAAGGAAGTAAACAACTTGCGAACTGGTTCCACGTCCTCGAATTTTCTGTGGTTCGCGAAAGTTCTGCTGCATAGCATTGAATTTGTGTGCCTGAAACCCGTTGTATCAGTAGTTACCCTGTGGAACAAGTTACTCTACAGGCAATGCTCTAGGTCTAGACCAGGCATGTCAAACTCAACTTGTACAGAGGGCCACCTCAGCCCTATAAATAATAGTCCAGGGCCGCACTTCAAAATAGAAATATACATTAGATTTTGAAACAGGGAAATTTAATTCTATTTATTATTTAGAAATAATTTGAAAATAATTACCTAAAGTCACATATGTTACAGTTTTAAAAAGCAAGAGAATGCCATTTTTGACAAGTATCAAAAAGATTTTCAATATGTAAACAGAGAGATTACACAAGAAATTATGTTAGAAATAGCAAAACATTGAATTTCCTGCAGCCTGCTAATTTATGTCTGCGTGAGACTTCTTGTCTTCTGGTCTGTTGGAAAATTGTCTTTACAAAAAGTATTTCTACTAAAATTTTAATATTACTTTTAATATCAATTAGCTCTAAAAGTTGAGGTGCCGCACTTTGTGGCTATGGGGGCCGCATGTTTGACACGGCTGCTCTAGACTGTATTGGGATGCGCCCGATTCGAGGCTCGGCCAAGACATCGGCTGTGGTCGCGGTGCAAGGGCCACGAGGAGCCACACCTTGTACATTCATTCCCTGTGTAAGATGTTTTGTGGTTTTAAAAAGTCTCTTCAAATACGTGGATCTATACATCCACTCCGCCATACTGCTTCACTGGCTACTGCTTAATTAGTTAAGCACAGGACAAACTTCACCTTAGTTAATAAGTCTCTTCAGGAAAATATCTCCTACAGGCCATGGCAACTGCCTTCCGGCTCCTTTCCGATTCACGATTCTTCATTCATTCTTTCATCCGACTACACAGAATTGGTAGCAACGTAAAATAAATCACAAAGGTCGATGCATACGCTTTCACATAGAGACTCATGTGCGACTGGTCCTGAGTAAGTTACCTTGGAAACGAAATTGACTATTGTTGCTTACTGAATACCGAACAACAACAAAATGAGTCCTACCGGCGAAGCTGGTTTCTACAAAATCAATATCTTGCGCCTGCGCCCCTAGTTGCGCTTGCAGTTATTTTCCTGAAGACACCGCCTGTGTAATTCTATTTCGGAAAAGGGGCTTCACAGATTACTGAGAGTTATATTTAATATTTTCGAGCAAATAGCCATTTTGATTCTTGGGGCTTATTTTAAATAACCTTGTTTTTGGAGCTGCAATATTCTTATTTACCGGGCACTGACCTACGAATAATTAACTTTCTTTACTGAGTACGTGGCACGCAGTAGCGTAGCTGGTTGAGTCACTATTCCACAAGCCGGATGGTCGCGGGTTCGATTTCAATATATTTTTCAATTACCTAATCCTTCCAGCCGCACAATAGTCCTGGGGTCGAATGAGCCTCTGACAGAAATGAGTATCAGGAATCGTCGTGGGGGTGAAGAGTGGCCGGCGCCTAAGGCTGACAATCTCACAGACATCTGTGAGCCGACTGTCTAGAAAATGTGGGAGCTTCGACGTCTCACAACATTATGGCCCTCCACGGCAGGTTACAGCGATAGCTTTACCTTATTATTGAATACAAACAAAATTCGTCCAACTGTTCGGACACTGACGAGGGGGGCACATACATACATACTTAATTACAGAGGGACAGAGAGACGGCATTCCAAAGACCATTTCTTTATTTATTTGGAGATTCTGAACGCGTAACTCATATCCTCAGGTCGATGATATTCGAGATCATAGTGGTCAAGGCACTATGTTACAAGTCGGAAGGTCGCGGGTTCAGATACGGATTAGGTCATGGGATTTTTTTCAATTGACCTAATCCTTCCGGCCGCACTATGGCCCTGGGGTCGACTCAGCCTCTAGCAGAAATGAGTACCAGGAATTAAATAAATAATTTTCCTGGGGAGTAAAGCGCGGCCGGCGCGTAAGGCTGACAACCTTACCGCCATCTTTGAGCCGATTGTCTAGATAATGTGGAACCCTCAACGTCTCACAACCCTATGGGCCTTCACGGCCTGGTACAGGGATAGCTTTACTTTACTTTACTTATAATAATACTCTCTTATAGGCACCACGTTTCTGCGGCAATGCAGAACGCCATAACGGATGCCACACTATTCATATCGGAATATTATAGCAATTCACCAGGCTGTGTTGCGTATCAGAAAACCCTGATGTTGATCGTGGGTCGGAACATGCTCTCATAATATTGCAATGGCCCGAGAAGAGACGGCGGTATTGAGGTAACTGCATTTTTGACCATTGTCTATAGGAGAATTAGAGCCACGCTTCTCCCTTGGGGATTGGCATGTTCTGACAACTCATGGTAGCTACCTACAAAATTATACTGCGCCACATCACCGAAGAATTTAATCCTGTTCGGCGAAATATGTTTAGCTTAGCTTCTTAATTTTGAAGAAATAGAAGTAGGTTTATGAAATCACCATGCTCTCTGTGTCTGTGTGCCCCTCCCCCCCCCCCATCAACTATAGATACCTGAACCAATCTTTATGAAATTTGGTATGTACATCACAGCAGCATACTTCATGAGTCCTCTGTCTGCATGTGTATCACGCTGTAGATGCTAGGCAACGACCCGGTAAACACGTTCTCGCAACAACGCAGAATTGTCGGAGACGTCGTTTTCTATGTGGTCCGTATCGTACCAAAGGTAAGTAGGCAATTATTCTCACCAGAACTTCTTGTTTCAAAATAAAGAAACTAAACCAACCTTCACCAAAATGGATATATCTACTATCGATGGTTTGAAATATGACGTATTGTGGGTTGTAACGCCATTAGTGTGGAGGCAGTCCTACGTTTCGGAGACACTTACTGCCTTCGTCTTCAGAGTCGAAGAATAAGCCAAGCAGTAAACCAAGGGAAACGTGTGAAACTGAGCTTGCCGCCTGTTTCTATTATATTCTTGCTTCCTTTATTCTTCATCCCTAAAGATGGAGGCAATATATTTATCCGAAACGTCGGACTATATCCGAAATACACGGTTTTGCAACGCAGAAGACTACCATCCATAGCCACTTGTATGAGAACCCCAATTCCAGTACAGGTAGTTTTTATGCGCAGATGAAAAATAATTTGCCTCATTCCAACAAGCACACAGCTAAAATGGCAGTTGGGTTTGGAATATTCTTTGTTCATTGTCTGTCCCAAATACAGATGAGCATGCTATACATATATCTTTTCCATTTATCGTTTTTTCCCCATGTTTTGAACATCCAGTTTCCATAAAACCTAACATTTTCTTTCGTATCCGTTTTATACCATTCATCAAAACGGTTTCACAAAAGCTCGTCACAGGAAACGAATGAACAACCAGCCATTCGCTCACTGCAGCTGTAGTTCTGCAACACGCCGCTAGGTTACCGTCCTCTTTCGCTATTTCATTCAGTCATGCCTTCATCACCGACCAACCGCCCCCCACACACTCACACACATACCTAGAAAGGAGCTGTCAACCCTCAAAATCATTACTCATGAAGATGGTAGCTAAAATGATTGTCGAAACTGTGTAAAAATTTTAGACATTCTATGCAGCGCATTCCCGAAGGCTGACTTAATACTCGAATGTCTGTTTCGCTCCTCTGACAGTTCGCTAACTCCATTGAAAACTTTTCTATCATGACTCTACAGCCCTTTGCTGTATCTTGGCCGCTTTTTCGGTTTCTTAATCCTATATCAGCCGTCGGTAAGATTCCTTGGAGGGAGGATCAGCCTGTCGCAAGGCCGCTACCTACACACATGACAGCAGAAACAGAATAAATGCAGACATCCATACCTTAAGTGGGATTCGAAATCACGACCCCAGAATTCGAGCGAGCGAAGACAGTTCATGCCTTAAACTGCGCGACCACTGTGACCGGCTAGTACCGCAGATCAGCTAGACAAGCAATAGCCTACCACTGTTGTGCTCGATAGGCTGCAGCACCCAGACCCTACTCAGAGGCCCAAGAACCTCTATCATAACCACTGATCCCTCTGCTCGACTCGCTAATCCTCCCAGGTTCTCTGTTTCTTACAGTCGTCCTAGTAATAGCACGTAGGTTCGAATCTCTGTTCAATTCTTTTTATAAAATACTAGTCTTTAGGACGCATTCAAATTTTGTTTGTTGAAGTTAATGGCGTCAGACATCTTTGGCTCAAATTTTGTTCGCGGAGGGAGAGTATTTAATGGACTTTACAGAAACATGCTCTGAATATGTTAAGTGGATTGAAATGGCTTAAGAGAATTTCAAATAGTGGACTTCTTTTTACGACGGCGTTTCACGCTCCGGACCCTTGAGAAACACGAAATTATTTCAGTAGAAGAATGACTGTCGAGCCCGTTATGCAAACGAGTTGCGTTAGTGGCGTCATTTAGAAATTCGAAGATATCTGAAAAGAAACTGTTACGAACTAATCGAGATATACTATTGTCACGTCATTGAGTGATTGATTTATTGAACTCTTGAAAATCGTAACTACACGTAAGGACTATGCTCTCATTGTTCTACTCACTTCACAAATCATTATAGGACACACTAAGTCTTCTCAGTCTGTTACAGTCTTCACTAGCCGTTGCTTGGTAGTGGTTTTCAACAGCGAACGTTCTTCTTTCTCTGGGTTCGAGAACTGTCCCCGGCCTCAACTACCACTTTTTCACAAAAACAGATCACAACGACTGAACTCCAGCTGTCCTCTAGCTCAAAGTCAAAGTCAAAGTTACTTTACGACTGACGGTTCACCGTCAATGAGTTCGTCTTGGCTACAAATCCCTTAAGGCTCATGACCGGAGATTTCTTTTTCAACTGCACCTTTGCAGTCATAGTCCTTGTGTAACATCCTCTCTCACGAGAAGATGGTTTGCCTCTAATGCTTGGTCTTTCGTCAAGTGTGCTTATCGCACATATAGCATGTTACTGAAAAGTCCTGTTAGCACAGATTTTGCAAGGCAGATCATGCCTACCATAACTATCTTATGTTACTACGACAGCTAAGTAACTTGAACGGTCTGGCGGCGCCATAACTCAAGCGGTTAGTCGCTGGCCTCCCATCGCGGCGGCCCGGGTTCGAGCCCGAGTCTAGTCAAGTGGGATTTGTGGTGGACAAAGTGGTGCTGGGGTAGGTTTTCTCCGAGTACTTTGGTTTCCCCTGTCAATCTTCATTCCACTAAATTCTTCATCAACATAATCACCCGGGACAAGTACAATAGGACAATCAGTGGCCGACGTACCGAGTGGACCCAACTGGACTCCACCCCCTACTTCGCGAATTAAAGAAAAAAAAATTTGAACGGTGGTAACTTTGACCACCGCAAAGTTTAAACCTCTTATATTTTTATAACACCTCGGCTTGTGCAGAGTAGAAAACACCTTTCTTCTGATGCAGAAAAATTTTTCCCGTGGAAATATGCTTACCTACGGAACCGTTACTTAGCATCGGCCGTTGTATAGTTACTTATTTCGCGGTCTTTGCCTAGCAACGGGTCTGCATGTCACGATATTTGCCTGAAGGTACTGAAGAAATTGACAGACCTTAGTCATGATAGCCGGTGTCCCAGCCGAGGTTCGAACCGCGCACACATTCTACAATTTCAAATTATTTTAGTGGCGTTTTTATGTTCTCAGTGTTCTAGATGTAGCCAGTTCGGACCACCAATACTTGCAGTGGTTCATCGCAACTAACATTACTTTAACGCGATCCTCTTAAATGCTTCATTTTCTCGGCAGTTTTGTTTCTTTTATATTCAAGTAACACCAATTAATATCCATTTTCGAGAGGTCTGTCTCCGTGAAAAACTTTACTACAGACAAATTCAATTACTAAGAACCTCGGCTACATGCGAGAGTGGGGAGAGTACGAGAGAGACAAAGCTGGAAGTACTGTGCTTCTCTGTCTTCCGTCTCTTTCCCTCCGCCACCTGCTAGAGTCTGTCTGAAATATTTCTTTCTGCGCACTGAAGGTCAAGGCCCTTTCTAAATGGAAGTTAGTATATACTACGTTGAATGCAGATGATTGTAATCTCTTCTGAAAAGTGTGTACTTTCGGGGGGGGGGGGAGATATATTCTGAACTTCTTCAGTTTTAATGAAGATGGATTCACATTGACGAGAAATTCTTCATTCTACTTAATTAAATTCGACTTCTACACTCAGTTTACTTGAACTCGCAATGGCTCGGTTGTTATAACTTCAGTCCTTGTGCCACGGCACACGGCGTTCTTTACATGCATCTAATTGAGACCCTGTGTTGGCAGGTTTCTGTTTACAGATATGAACTTAAAAAATTAAAATATCTCAGTAACAAATAAAACTCATTTTAATTCTGAATAATAATTCCACATGCGTCTCAAAACTAACTCTCAAAATTAAGGAATTTTTGGATTTTTTCCATTGTCCGGGATTCTAAAATAATTAAGAACACAACGTTTCGGAGAATGGTTCCGTTTCCGTCCTCACGTGAGTGAGCAGACACCTAATATGAGTACGTTGGTTCCATTAGAAAGAGCTGACCTCAATCATTGGACAGCTTATGTCCAGTCTAGTCTTATGTTACGACGGACTGTCCTTCGGCCAATCTGTCTTGGAATAAACCAAACATCTGGGGCTTACTACCAGATTTTTATTACTGTCAGACATTTTCCGGTTTGTTGAGTTGGGGCAATCTCTCTGACGAGAGGACGGGTCTGTCGTTTACAACTGTTGCTGGTCCTTGCTAGCGCAGTCATTATCGGGTCTGAGTCCCTTGGGACTGGCGATCATATTCTGTCTCAGATTCAAGACTTCCTTTTTCATCGCCTCATACGACTCGCAGGGCTACGGTGGAGGTTTTCGACCACGCCACCAGACGGGAGTGGACAACTACAACCATAAAAATATATGAGACTAAGAGAAAAAAGTACAATAAAAATTGTGATAAAACAGAAAAGACTTGAAAATAAGAGTGTAAGAGGTGTGAAAATTTCATGCAGCAACAAATTGATTGAATGAAAACCAAGGCATAGGACTAACTGGAAAATGTTGTGAAACGATTTTTTGCCTACCGCTAGCGCCATATGTGGCGTATAAACCAAACACTTGGGACTAAAACCTTATAGGAGCCCACAAGGAATTTGTCACACCATACTGACCTTCTCTGTGAGTTGGTAACTTCAAAGTCCAAAAGCCCAGCAATTCTGAGTGTTATACATCAACGTTAGAGCCCATCAAAATTTAATTAACTCTCTCAGACAGGGCCGCGCCATAGCTCAGGCGGTTAGTCGCTGGCTTCCCACCGCGGAGGTTCGGGCTCGATCCCGGGTCTGGTCAAGTGGAATTTGTGGTGGACAAAGTGGCGCTGGGGCAGGTTTTCTCCTAGTATTTCGGTTTCCCCTGCCAATCTTCATTCCACCAATTGCTCCACAATCACCCTCACCTATCATCTGGGGCTGGTACAATAGGTCAGAAGTGGCCGCAGTACAAGTAACTTAGTCCCACCCCACTAACAATATAAAAACTCTCTCAGAGGCAGTCCTTCTGGGGAAGTTATCCCCCCTCAGCCAGTTAAAAAATGTTCTGCCGTTTCTGTCATGTTGCAGTGTTTGTAAGAGCTTGACACACATTTTTATCCCGAAACAAGATGAGTAGTTCACGCCTTCATTATTTTGTATGTATTTTCATGTGATGAAGTGACCACAGACGGGACTTGAATTTGTAAAAGCAATTATCAAAAGTTACAGAACGTAACTACCAACAACTACGACAGTCTCAATGAGTTACACACTCCAAAGATCACTGTAACTTTCTCAGTCTTCACTAGCCTTTGTGTAATAGTGGCCTTCAACGGCGGGCTTTTCTCTTCGTCAGGGTTCTCGAACTGTCCCCGGCCTCAGCTACCATCACAACTGCACTTCTCAACTGACTCAACCATCCCTGCCACCTGACCTCAACCTCCTATTCTAACTGCCGTCTCGAGACTGACTCCTAATGGCGGCTGGTTCTTAATATTAGGAGAAGAGCACAAGCAGCTGCCTCAAGCATTATTTTTGGACATTATCCATCGACTTGTCTATTTTCAAAAAACAGTCCTGTTTCATTTTGAAAACACAACGTTTCGGAGACTGGATTCTGTCCCCGTCCTCAGGTAAAACCTACTTAGTTGGGTCCAATAGATAGAGCTAGCCCCTATCTCCGGAGGAGGTAAAACCTACTCAGTTGGGTCCAATAAATAGAGTTAGCCCTTACCTCCGGAGGAGGTAAAACCTACTCAGTTGGGTCCAATAAATAGAGCTAGCCCTTATTTCCAGAGGAGGTAAAACCTAATCAGTTGGGTCCAATAGATAGAGCTAGCCCCTATCTCCGGAGGAGATAAAACCTACTCAGTTGGGTCCAATAAATAGAGCTAGCCCTTATCGCCGGAGGAGGTAAAACCTACTCAGTTGGGTCCAATACATAGAGCTAGCCCCTATCTCCGGAGGAGGTAAAAACCTACTCAGTTGGGTCCAACAGACAGAGATAGCACCTAACTCCGGAGGAGGTAAAACCTGCTCAGTTGGATCTAATAGATCTCCTACCTCCGGAGATAGGGGTTAGCTCTATCTATTGGACCCGACTGAGTAGGTTTTACCTGAGGACGGGGACAGAATCCAGTCTTTGAAACGTCGTGTTTTCAAAAAGAAATAGGACGGCTTTTAGAAAATACACAAGACGATGAATAATGTCCAAAAACATAATACTTGTAACAATATACCATCGTCACGAATTTTAGATCTTACTTACAAGCAGCTGTCTCCTGTAACTGCTTTCCTGTGAGGTCAAAATATTTCCCTTTCTATCCTGGTCTCAAACGCCCTCAGTCTGCAATCTTGCTGTCGATCGATACGAGAACTTTCGTACCCCTTGAGAACAAAAGGCAGAATTATGGGACTCAATATTTCAATCTTTAACTATTTTGATAAGAGCTTCGAAGAAGAAGAAGAAGAAGAAGAAGAATATTTAGAAGATGGCGGTAGGAAAAAGAATTTTTAAAATATACTTTTAATTTAACTGTGAATGAAAATCCCATCTGTTAATGCCTTTCCCTTATGTTTCAAATTCGACACTCTCTCTCACTCTCTGAGCATCTTCTGTAATAGAACACGTTACCTCAAGGCCCCGAATAATTCAAGTTCGTGTATATTTATTCAGATAGACAATTTTACCTTTCTCTGTTTAATTCCTAAATCGTTTTGTGTAAATTATTGTGGTCTGAAGTGATTATTTACAGAAGCGTGCTACAAGATGTTTCTTCCCCATTCGATATAAACAAGGACCCAGGATTCCTTTAGCTTCTTCTCCGTTAACCTTCACATTTACACGAGTTAATTCGCGCTGTCTGAACTCTACACAGAGCGAACTACGGGCTTGTAGGGTGGGAATGCAATGCTTGGTATATCGATCATAGGACGAGATTAAATAATTTTGTGAAGTTCGGCTCTTTTTGACAAGTTAGCAGTCTTTCAGCACAGCGCAAAAAATAAATAACCAAAGTACCGGATATATGAAAAATGACTGATAACGTTCATCCACTCTATGAACAAGGTTACGTCATACCTTATGTCTGACACCTTATGGAAGAAAAATTCTCCGTAACTTTACACCGAATTATGGATACCTAATGTATTTTAAAAATAGAATCCAATAAATTTCTATTCATAATCTAAAGTAAAATATTATATTCTGGACATTATCCATTATCCTGTTCCTATTTAAAATGTAGTTTTATTTTTATTTATAATACAACGTTTCGGAGACTGGATTCTGTCTCCGTCTTCATGTGGAACCTATTCAGTTGGGCCCGACAAACAGAGCCAGTCCCTATTTCCGGACACCTACACCAACACAAGATAGGATATACAAGTCAAGCACAGCACAAACCGTCTGCCATTTTTTTATTGCTAGTGGGGTGGACTAAGTCCCTTGTACTGCAGCCACTTCTGGCCTATTGTACCAGCCCCAGATGATAGGTGAGGGTGATTGTGGAGCAATTGGTGGAATATTGGCAGGGGAAACCGAAGTACTCGGAGGAAACCTGCCCCACCGCCACTTTGTCCACCACAACTCCCACTTGGCCAGACCCGGGATCGAGCCCGGGCCGCCGCGGTGGGAAGCCAGCGACTAACGGCTTGAGCTATGGCGCGGCCCAACCATCTGCCACAGTCAGGACAAAACAATGAAATATTAATAAAGACTCCACACGCATGAGGCCTAGCACCTGAGAACTTTCAGAATAGAAATATATTTCCTCTAGGGTACCAACATAAAAAACACAAATTTTTCTACTTAATCTACACTGGACGGAGTTGTAGTTTTCTTAATTCTGCTGTGATAACGGGAGTCCAGAGGGTAGAGATGTCCAATTTTGGCTGACTGGTCGGATGGTCCAGCAGTGTATTTCCTGTGTTCCTACCACGTAGATTATGATGACACAATCTGTTTCCAGTAGCAGACGGACCTGTATGTCGAAGTGCAATAGAAGAATACACCCCAGGAAATGGAATGAAGGACAACAGGGCGCCGGAAAAGGGACATAACTAACGAGGGAGAGAGACATATCTGAGGAAAACTAAGAATATCATGAGAACTGGAAATTTGTCACGAAGAAATCTTAAATGCTAGAAAAAGTCGAAAAAGAAGAAAAGGAATATGTCACATTGCAAAGAAATACTTTGCTTTTATTGTACCCCGAAGGTTCATTACAGTGTTCAAAACAGCCATTTCTTTATTCCCATCCTGTGCCAGATGAATCTAATCCATACTGGCAAGCTCATTTCTTCAAGATCCCTTCTTCTCTCTAAAACGATGTGTAAAGGAAAAAAAATGCAAAGCTATCCCTGTAACAGACCGTGGAGGCCCACATGTTTGTGAGATGTCGAGGCTCCGACATTTTCTAGACAATCGGCTCACAGATGGCGGTGAGGTTGTCAGCCTTACGCGTCGGCCGGCAGCCCATTACCCTCAGGAAATTTCCTGGTACTCATTTTTGTTAGAAGCTGAGTCGACCCCAGGGCCATAGTACGGCTGGAAGGATTAGGTCAATTAAATAATCGAATGTTTCCATCGGGAATCAAACCCGCTATCTTCCGGATTTGTATCACAGTGCCTCAAACAACAGACGAGAGTATTAAGAATGTATCCATCTACCAAACTACACTGCATCAGAAGGAAGGTCTTAAGATCGATAAATAGGAAAACTATAGGAGGAACGGTTCGAAGCCTGTACTGCCACACACACATATTGTCACGTGTAGGGCGGTACGCATGACGAAAGTGACGAGTTCTAGTTCGGATGATTGGATTTATTAGCACCTTACTTACAAGTTCTCTTAATCACACTTATATACAGCGCTATTGCCGATTTGCACACTTTGCAACACCATTGCACACGCATTAGGATTCCTAGTCTTCACTAGTCGTCTCCTAGCAACGGATCTCAACAAAGAAACTAGCACTTCAAATCACTATGGAGTCTTCTTGCTATTTCGTCTTCCATCACCCTGGAACCTCGGAACTAAAATTCTTCTGGACTCACTCCTCCAGCTTACGACTGACTCGAAACTGCCCCTGAGCAAATTCTGTCACTCTCTTCTCTTATAAGCACTCTGCACAGACCCCACGGAAAACACCATATCTGTTGTTGATTACGTCACCGCTTTCATAGCACGGTCCAATACAATGATATAGGTATACCCAGCCGTTGCTTAGTAACACATTGCATAACCCCTTTAATCTACCGCTGTTTGGCGTAGACCGCATAGGAAACAAAGCCTCATTTATTGTTGCGTAACCTAGCAATGGACTTTTTACCAAGAATCTGTCTTCGCGAGGACTTGTTTACCAACATTTTGCCTAGCAATGGTTCAACATGTAGCAGTATATAGGAAGAATAGAAGGTAACTACAAAAATCACAATTTAGGATAGCCGCTACCTGACAGAGATTCGAACCGAGTACTTCCCGAACGCCGGCCAGACGCTGTATGAATGTGCCATTTCTATCCTGCGTAAATAAAAATGTCTGCTGTAGATGGTCATTTAATAGGAAACGTTATGAAGACTATTTCCTTCCAGCATGTGGTCAGGTAAAAATTTATCGACGTTCCGGAGGAACGTTCTGGATCCATAGTCACGGTCGAAGAATAAAGCAAGCTTGGCCGTGCTAGCTGCCTGCTTCTTCCTGGCTGCTCGCTTGGCTTACACTTCCACCCTGCAGACAGAGCCAGTATGTTCCTCCGTAACGTTGACTTCTAGCAGAGTACACATTATGTCCGACACGAGGTACAATATTGAAAGAAGAAAGTCTCAGAAATGGTTTCATTCCTCAAATGCGATACATATTGAGGTGATGGTTTGCATGCAATTGCTGCGCAAGCGTGTGGTTCTCTGTCTCTCTTGAACAGGCGTCAGCCCAGTCGCTTTTGAGGATATGACTTGCATATAACGAGCGGCCTCTTACTCACCCTCGGCTCTGAGTGAAATTTTGTTGCCCTGGGGATTCAGCGCCCTGTATCTCAAATTGTAGCTACGCAACATGCATACATGCCGTCTCTTCCACAGTTTTAGGTGTTTAAGTGTAAGTAACGGTTGTGTCACCATTTGATAGTGACGTCTATGTTGTTGCGTAATCATTAAAAAATTAAGAGATTATATTGTCACGTAAAAGGGTTTGTGCGTGACTTATAAGACGGGTTTTGGATTGGGTGATTGGATTTATTGACACCTTATACATTTACACAGCACTAGGAACTGCAGGCAATACAGAGCTATCGCTAATTTACACACTTTCCAGTTCACCGTTGCACATACAGTAGCATTCTCAGTCTCCACTCGTCCATTATTCTGAAACGGCAGTCTCCGAAGACTCGACTCAATTCAATTCCTCTGCTCCCAGGCTCATATCCCGGCAGGCGGGTGTCTCGAAACTCGACTAAATTTTTCTCAACTCTTCTTTATAACCAATTTGCACGGACCACACATGAAATACAGCCTCTGTATTGTTGGGAAGGCGTGTTTACAGCTCCGATGCACAGCAACGGAAGTTGTTGTTGTTGTTGTTGTTGTTACTGAAGAGGGTGGGTTTCCCCATGCACTTAGACCAGTATTGGTCCATTGTGCGTCCCCCTGTGATATTCTACCAGTCTCTGTACCCTACCGGTACTGGTGCGTGCCATCAGTCCCGACTCAGCCAGCGAGTTTGGCCTCTACTAGCTCAGTGGTATCTCGATGCTTCCCCCATCTACCAGAGGCGTTAGAGACTACTGTTGGGCGGGAAATGTCCTGAATTTGAGCAACGGAAGTTACTCGATTGTTGCTTGTGTATTCGTTGCGGCGTGAGTATGTTAACAGAGCAGTTGCGTAGCAATGGTCGTCTCCTCTGAGATCACTATTCCGGCTTTCAGGCGTCATGTCACAATATTTTCAACACACGATGGGAACCAAAATCGTCATACCGGGGATCTTGTCTAAGACAGGGAAATTTTCTTCAGTAAGTTTGCCCACTCAAGGCATGACCTAACCTAGATGTTTCAAACAGGTGATACCTTTTCATTTCCTTGACAAGTTGGAGTATAAGGGACGTGGATTAGAACTCCGCGTATTCCATACTCTAGCTTGAGCAGAGGTGAAATGTGTGGCTCGTGCTCGAATGGACGGCATTCTTGCTTCGTATTCTGGAGTTGCTCGGGTTCAAACATTGGCCCGCATCTCGGCTGTCGTAATTCGGGATTTCCGTGCTTCTCCTCAGGCCATCAATACAAATGCTACAATTAGAGCTACTATCGCTTGCTTCAATATCCTTTCGAATTCAATATTAACTAGTCGTCTATCATTCGACACTACGTAATCTGGGATACTGAACTTCGTTATGTAATTGAGGAACAAACCTTGAAAGATTCCTCCCCGTAGAAGGAGCCTTCAATTCCCATTTCTTGAATGTATCGAGTTAGCGGTGAAGACACACTCTGCATGCGTGTTGCGACAGACATGTACCAGCGTTTCGATTGCACGTACTGATTCCATCTTCCACACAGACGACCAC
Source organism: Cryptotermes secundus (assembly GCF_002891405.2). Taxonomy (NCBI): domain Eukaryota; kingdom Metazoa; phylum Arthropoda; class Insecta; order Blattodea; family Kalotermitidae; genus Cryptotermes; species Cryptotermes secundus. Next base: position 175,530 of record NW_019739595.1, read on the forward strand.
AATATGACAGTGATTAGCTTCACATTCCTCAAGGAACGGGGAATATCTTGGTCATATGAGTGACTGTTGAGCGCTGTTGCTATAGAGTTGCTTTCGTTGCTCCTGTTCTGGACACAGCATTTCCGCTAAGCTCGCAGCCGATTCTAACCTGCAGAGCAAAACGTACAGCGTACCAGCGAGAGTACGATGTATTAAGTATGCCGGTACGCGCCGAGGGGCTAACACAGTCAGTATAGTGACCGTCTACGGGGCTCGACGGCCGAGGAGTAGCAGTTTGAGTCCCGGTAGGGGTAAGATTTTTCTCATCACCACGTCCACCAAGCCGGCCGGAGCTGCGAGTTTTGAAGTCTACAGGATTGTATCCTGCCACAAGTTAAAGGGGCTAGCCGGTTTAATTTTGTACTTGGTCGCTGGGCCAAATATCGCTCTTGTAATGAAATATGAATGGTCGCTGCATGCATCTCGCTGTTTATAATGCTTGGTCAATCTTCGGCTCTGAGGATGGAAGCAGAACGTTCATTCTCAGTGTCGTTGAAATTCAACGGGAGTAAACTGTGTCCTGCCAGAAGAATATGTACTAGACCACGAACAAGGATTGGACAGATACAGGTGCATGGCAATGAGCATAGTGGCGGTTCACCGTCAATCAATTCGTCTTGGCGGCAAGTTCCTTGAGGATCACGACCAGAATTTTGGGCCCTTGGTTTATAGTCCTTATGTAACATCGACTCTGACGAGAGGATGGGTTTGTCTCTTATGAATATGTTTGGCCTGTGTCAAGTGAACTTATCACACACATAGCATGTTATTGAACATTCTTCCTTTTGTACTACATATAAGTCCTCTGTCAGTCCAGATATTGCAGAGCAGGTCATGCCTATCTTATTTATCTTATGCTACGACTGACTAACGTTTTTCCGATGACTCTCGCTATACAGACTCGGCACGGACCGCATGGAAAACACCACTTCTAACAGTTCCTCTATTGTTGTGAAAGTATTTACTGAGCCGTTGCGTAGTAAAACTGTCTTTTCTAGCTCCACTATTCCGCCTTTCAGGTGCCATGTCATAATATATTTGAGCAACTAGTTACATTGATTAATTAATTTTTTCAGTCTTATTTTCCCACTTTTTCAATATTCAGATAGCTGTGCGTCTTCTCACATTGGCAATTACATTCACTTCTCAGCACTGTTAGTGCTATATATTTCGGCGAACAATGGAGGCTGAAGAAGATAGTGCACTCTTTTTACTCAGGTCTCTGGTTTAAGGATGTTGCTGTTGCTCTCTCGTGTTTATCGGGTGAAGTATCCGTCGTTGATAAATAAATACTGCCTAGTTAAAATTGTACCCATGTATTTGAAATGTTTTGCACATTTATAGATGCCTGCGCCACCTTACCCTTGGTTTATCGCTGTCTGCACCGTGAAAGCGACATATCATACTGGATAAAATGCACGCGAATTGAAAGCGGCCTGACGGAGTGCATATCCTAATGTTTCCTGTAGAATGTGACGTTAATAGAGTTACTGATGCGTGGGTCCATGAACACATACATCATCTGCCTCTGTCAATCGGACGGATATTTCGTGCGGCTGTGATACGATTTTGTCGCTCTCAAACACAAATAGCAGTAAGTTCCATTCTGTCAACATAAATAAACGGACCTGCGGAATTATTTTCGCACGATCTCCACTTTGGGATCTTTCAGAATTAAAATATCTGACCTCTAGTGATATGAACATTGTACTGATTCCATAAAATGTCAACCGACTTCTAAAGGAACTAAAAGCGACAGGCACATACACAATACAGAGAGTATTTTCATAGCAGAATGAGCAATCAAGGATCACCTCTGTGGTCTAGTGGTTAGATTTCCTGGCTACAGATCCAGATTTCTCGGGTTCGATTCCCGGCACTACCAGATTTTCTGAGAAATAGTGGGTCTGAGTCTTCTCAGCCTCGTGAGGATAGTTGAGGAGCTATTTCAAGGAAAGAGCGACTCCGGCTTAGAAAATCGAAATTAACGCCCGTGTGGATTCGTTACGCTGACCACGCGACACCCTCTATCCGCAAAAGTTGGCACTAACTTAGCCTACAAGCGGCGGTCATTCGGTCGGTATAGTTCACTTGCGGACTAAAATCACGGAGTTTGTTTTATTTGTGAGCAATCAAGATGTCTTCCTTGGCTTATAATTTACTTCCACTGCCTCTGGTTACCTTCACGCTCTTACCATCCAAACTACACGAGAGGGCACACACATACTTGCACGGCCTACTTATCTACCCTGAAGTTCACAATAATACGTACCTCCATTGATTAACTTCTACCAGATTTCACGGCGCTGTAGACAACAGAAAGCACCGCCCTTAACCTTCTGCATATAAAAAGTAATTTTGTAGGCGTGAGATTTTTCATTGCAATCACGCGATTTCGGGTTACAATAATAACGAATGCTCCAGGTTTAACACGTCACATGAACATAGGAAGGGTAGCAGGTGACGTGAATCTGCTGGGAGATAACACAGAGAGAGTGTAACCAAGTTGTAATAAATCCAATCACCCGAACTAAAACCCCTTATTTTCGTCACACGTACCACCGTACACGTGAGAGTATAGTGAAGTCCGTATAGGTAAATATTTGTCTGATAATTTTCCTATCCAGAATTGTCTAAAAGAAGGATATGCTTTATCGCCACTGCTTTTCAACTTTGCTGCAGAATGTGCCATTAGAAAAGTCCAGGAAAACAAGGTGGAACTGAAAATCTAACTGACGCTAGTAAGAAGGTTCGTCTAAAAGTAAATACAGAGAAAACTAAGTATATGTTGCTGTCTCGTCACCAGAATGCAGGGCAAAATCAGGACAAAAATTAGCTAACAGATCCTTTGAAAATGTAGCACAGTTCAGATCATTGGGAACGACAGTAGAAAATCAAAATTGGATTCAGGAGGAAATGAAGAGGAGATTGAATTCGGTTAATGTTTGCTACTATCCAGTCCAGAACATTCGATCTCCTCGTCTGCTGTCTGAAAACGTAAAAATTAGAATATATAAGACTATAATTTTGGCTGTGGTTTTGTATGGGTGTGAAATTTGTCTCTGATATTAATGGAGGAACGTAGACTGAGGGTACTTGAGAACGGGGTGTTGAGGAGAATATTTGGACAGAACAGAGATGAAGTGACAGGAATTTGGAGAAACTGCATAATGAGGAGCTTCATAACTTGTACTCATTGCCAAGTATAATTAGAATGATCAAATGAAGGAGAATGAGATGGGTAGGACATGTAGGACGAATTTTGGCGAAGAGGAATGCGTATAGGATACTGGTGGGAAAGCCAGAAGGAAACAGACTACTAGGAAGACCAAAACATATGTGGGTGAATACTAATGAAATAGCTCTTACAGACATGGACTGGATCGATTTGGTTCAAGATAGGGAGCAGTGGAGGGCTCTTGTGAACACGGTAAAGAAACTTCGAGTTCCATAAAATATCGGGAAAGATTTTGAGTAGCTGAACAACTGGTGTTTCTCAAGAAGGTCTCAGCTCCATGAAGTCAGTCAGTCAGTTAGCAAGTCACGAACGAGCGAGCATTATTTACCGTGTTTACGCATGTATAGGCCGCACATTTTTTGCCAAAAATTCAAGAAAAAATTGGGGTGCGGCTTATATTCGAAATCACACTTCATTTTAAAAAAATTATATTCATAATTAGTAATACAGGGTGTTCTACTCCTGAAATAATATTCCAAGAAAATTATTTTTTCTATAATTTCTGTCTGAAAATTGTGCTGCGGCCTATACACGCACGCGGCCTATACATGCGTAAAGACGGTAATTACAATACAAATGTACTATTTAGAATAGGTACCGTTGACACAATTCCTTTATATTTTGAATAAATGAATACTGTTATTACAAGTTTCGACCATGTATTATATAAAGAAACGGTCTACGATTGCTTCTTTAACCTGTTATTCGTGTCAAATGGCTTCAGAAGCCTGCCCCCATCCAACATTCAGTTAACTTGTATGGCTAGACAGGAATACGGCTGAACGCAAGCTAAGTTAACAGTACAGAAGCTTAAGTGACAAATTATGAGTTTTCACACTAAATTCTCTGCTGGTATGATGCCGATTTCTGGTCGGTAAAAACTTTTCGAAGGAAAACTTCATTTTGTCCTGAGAAGGTCTGCTCTGTTCCTAAGGACGAGCCCGCCATGACAGTTACTACTTCGATGAAACCCAAAAGGGGAAGATCAGGAGGCATTCAGCAAGAGCGTATATTATGGGCAGCTTCCGGCACCTGTTTTCAGAACGCCTTCTGGAAGAACCATTGTTTTGAGAGTGAACTTTTTGAAGATGGTTCTTGGTGGGGAGAAGGGGCAACTATCCCCATATTCGTGTCGTTATTGGTCTTACTGAGTGAGCCAAACTACCCAGACACCCACACACACCGTCAGTCTGTCTCCTATACACACCCACAACTTCATGACAGAAGGCTGTAAAGTCCTTCGACTCCTTGGTCCATTAGTCGTTTAGTAAAGCTTTTAACGTCTCGCATTATGTAACGTATAACAACGGGTGGCTCAGTCGGTATAGCGGCTGGCTACGGGCTAGATGATGGAGAGGTCCGAATTCAAATCCCGGTGGTGTCAAAACTCTTCTCCACGTAGTCCAGACCGGTTCTGGGGCTCACCCAGCCTGCTATTCAATGGGTACTGGAGGAACAACGGCCGGAGCGTGAAGCTGACTACTCACCCTAACTAGAGCCGAGATCTGAGAACACATTCAATCCTCCGCACGTCTTCATTGCGTAGTGCATAATTACCGTATTTACGCATGTATAGGCCGCACATTCTTTGCCAAAAATTCAAGAGGAAAACTGGGGTGCGGCTTATACTCGAAATATTCGAAATCACACTTCATTAAAAAAAATTATATTCATAATTAGTAATACAGGGTGTTCTACTCCTGAAATAATATTCCAAGAAAATTATTTTTTCTATAATTTCTGTCTGAAAATTGTGCTGCGGCCTATACACGCACGCGGCCTATACATGCGTAAAGACGGTAATTACAATACANATTTTAGAATGGGAGGGTTGGTTGACAATAAACTCGGAATGATGGGGAGAGGACAGCAGTCGTGCAGTTCAGTAGTGATCTGAAATTTGCCTGGAGAGAGTAAGAAAAAGTACAAAATCCCGAGCAATTTATCCCGTATTTTGGTCGTGATTTAACTTCGGATTTTCCCGATAAGAAGGAGCACTGAAGGAAACTCGGATATATTTTTCGAAAATATTGTTATCCACCTTCCAGGCTATATGGTGTCACAATCCATAAGATTAACAGCAAGAATATAGGCCTACAAGCTCATACCTGATAATGCTGTTACATGACGACATTTGAGACTGACCGCTGAGAAAGAAGATCAAGTAAGTACCTGCAATTCGCTAGTATTTCATCGACGTTACTTAGGAACATACTTGGGAGTCATAGAGTAAGCCATGAAAGCTCTCTCTTAGAAAGGCGCTCTGCAAATTTTTGCGAAATAGAATATCTGTAATAATTATATGAAGATGATGCTCCTGGGGTCGACTTAGCCTCTCACAGAAATGAGAACCAGGAATCTTCCGGGGGGGGGGGAGGGGCGGCCAGCACGTAAGGCTGACACCCTCACTGCCATCTATGATCCGACTGTCTAGAAAATGTTGGAGCTTCGACGTCTCACAATCCTATGGTCCCCCACGGCCAGTTACAGGGGCGAATTTATTTTCATGTGGAGATGATGTCTGTCCGTCACACAATTCTTTTATTAGACACTGGAGGCTCTCACTTCCGATAGTCATATTGATACATAATAAAGCCAATCACTTTATAGCAGCAGTTCGTGTAACCTTCACGTAATCATTTAATTCCCACAAACGTTTATGAAATGCGATTCTCGAGAATTCCAACACAAGCCAGTGGCAAGGACAGATTTTGCAGCTATATCAATCCAGAAACATGGTTATTTGCGCAATGTCTTCCATTTATCCCCCCTTACAATAGTTTCGTAGATTATTGTAATTCGACAACGAAGGTTCTCAAATCCGAGTTCCCACATGGAACACTCTTCACGTACTCGTGCACCTCAGACTGTCTCTTCGTCCCACTATTCGGGCTTTCGGTCTTAATGCAACAGCATAAGTCGTGTCACACATTTCGTCGGTCTATTATTTATTTTAACTGCAAATGATATAAACAAGACACAACACACAAATAACACACAACGCTCAAACAAACCAGGATACAAAACTACACAAACAATAAAAGACACACTACACACAATGAATTCAATGCAAATATATGATTACAACTACAAAT
>NW_019739595.1:181916-323059 GCF_002891405.2 Cryptotermes secundus
AATAATAATAATAATAATAATAATAATAATAATAAGTGTGCTATACACTACACAGTAACACTAATGAAATACATAATTTCACGAACTGAAGCACCAACATTTTACCATGGCCTTCCCTTCATTCCACTTCACTGCACTTACATACCCTTCACATCCTCACCACAATTTACTTCATTTCACTTCACTTTACTTCACTGCATTTTTGGATTATTTCCCCATGCCTTTTTTTAATTCGATTTTTGGAGGGTGGAGTCCAACTGGGTCCACTCGGCACAGCGGCCACTGATTGGCCTATTGTACCTGCCTCGGGTGATTATGATGATGGAGAATTTGGTGGAATGAAGATTGGCAGGGGAAACCGAAATACTCGGTGAAAACCTGCCTCAGCGTCATTTTATCCACCACAAATCCCACTTGACCAGACCCGGGATAGAACCCGGGCCGCCGCAGTGCCAGCGACTAACCGCTTGAGCTATGGCGCGGCCTTCCTACACCTATACTTCTTATTTATCGCTTTCCTAAATCTTTTCCTAAATTAACTTGATTTACAGGAGAAAGTCCCTAAAGCACCTGCAGGTAGCTCATTCCAGAGCTGGATGATCATATTTAAAAAGGAATATTTTCTGATATCTCTCTTGTTTCTGCTCTTAATTTTACTATCAGTCTAGCGGCAACGATCCTGGCTTGCGACCGATAAATCATCGATTCTATTCTGGGCTAGTATACGGACTATCATGACTGTGGGTTTCCTTAGTACTCCTCGGTACCTCCAGGAAAATTCTGAGATAGTACTTCGATTTAGGTCACGAGTCCTTCGTTCCGAAACCTGTCCCACTTATGAGACTATTACCATTCGCGCTACATGCCCATTGACAGCGGAATGCATTAAACCTCATGCTCTCTCTTTCACAAATTTTATCATAATTGGATTTTGTGTTGTTGGAATATTAATTATTCTCATTTTGTCTAGCACATTTTGTGTTTTGTTGATATGCCATATTTAAACAAGCCTCAAATAAGCTTAAAAACTGCAAAGATCACCGGTACGGTTTCACTGCACTACATTAGAGAGTTCACGCTCTCCAATATTGTCCATTATGATTATTTTGGTGCTACTGTCATAATCTGTTATTATATCCTATACAGAATTCAATTTCGATCATGTTTACATTGCATTAATTTACATCAGAAATTTTGCCAGCCACCATTAATATTAACTTGTTACAAAGTCCATAAAAATTAATTTAAAATAATATATGAGACAGGCTTGGGCCTCAGTGTTTCTCTTGTACAGTTTCAGCAGCTAAAATACCCACATTAGAGTCCAGCCGCAATTTAATGATCCTTGATATCATCGTTCAGGGCTGTCCGACTCAAAAAGTCATTGACTATCAAGTCGAGTCGAATTCCATCCACCAGGTAGCAGCACTGGTCATCCGTCCCGTCCTGGCCAGGACCTCTCTGTCGTTGGGGTCGTTGGTCATTATTTACAGTGAACTAGTATTTAGAAAGGGGCATGCGGTAGTGTAGTTGGTTGAGGCGCTATGCTAAGAGCCGGAAGGGCGCGGGTTTGAATTCCGACGAGGTTATTTTATTTTTCAATTGCTCTAAACCTTCCAGCCGCACTATGACCTTGAGGTGGACTCAGCCTCTAACAGAAATGAATACAGGAACCTTCCTGGGGGTAAAGGGTGGCCGGTGCGTAAGGCTGACAGCCTCACCGACATCTGTGAGCCGAGTGCCTAAAAAATGTGGGAGCCTCGACATCTCACAACCCTATGAACTCCCTTATATATCCCTGTAATGGGCCTCCATGGCCTATTACAGGGATAATTTTACCTTATTATCATTTAATATTATGTAGAAAGAGATTATAGTTGGTTAATTGTTAAGTTTTCATCCCACAGAAAATATTATTTTAGGAAAATCTGTTCCTTTAATTCACTAGAACTATTGACAAGATGTGGTCATTATCAGGCGAGATGTACGCAGAATTTATAAGGATTTTGAATAAGCTGCGGATGTAATTACAATTTAAAATTTCTAATTGGGTTGCATTGGACGGAATTATATGTTTTCGCATAAAGGTGTTTGTATAAGTAATTAAAAACAACGATAACAGAATGAATATAAAATTCTGAGGATAACCAAAGATAACAGCTTCACGCTCCTGCTGCTTTAATGCCAAGGAAAAACATTCAATGACCTCAGATCCGATCAAATTATCAATTCATAATTTTATCTGCATTTACAACTTACTCAGAATCTGTTAACAGCTGTGTATGCCTCGCCTGATGATGGCCAGCTCTGGTCGCAACTTACAGCGAAACAAAAGTACAAATGCTTTTAAATAAAAGCTTGTTTGACGGCGAAACATTCTAATTGTTAGCGACATGACAAATAGGATATTTTGCGGGCAAAGCGTGGCCTACGTAAGAAGATATTTTCACTGAAGAAACGACATTACAAAAGATCTTTCATTCGAGGAGAAAAGGACTCCTTGAAGAAAGCAGTCTTCTGGGATTTGGCACCGTGTATATGTGGTGTTAACCGACGTTTCGGAGGAACGTATCGCCCCCATCTTCAGGGTAGAAGAAAAAGTATAAGAAATCTCCAAGCGACAACACCGTGAGAAACGGTATTACGTTCCTCCGAAACGTCGGTTAACACCACATATACACGGTGCCAAATCCCAGAAGACTGTTTTCTTCATAGTCACCGCCGTGATAGCCTCAAATCTTACAAAAGGACTCCTTCCTTACCAAACGTAGCAGAGGTTGCCTACATTTCAGTGCGAATGCTCTCCGCTGGAATAGAAGCACTTGAGAGAAAACGGCCGATATATAAAATCAACAGGTAATAACATCAATTTATGTTTCGCCGTTAATAACCAGATGCAAGAATTGTTCGTGATGTATAAAGCGACTATTTCGTGGTCGTGTCACGGGCTTCCTAGTGCCTGCAGTTACCATACAGCAGGGCCGCGCCATAGCTGAAGCGGTTAGTCGCTGGCTTTCCACCGCGGCGGCCCCAGTTCGATCCTGGGTCTGGTCAAGTGGGATTTGTGGTGGACAAAGTGGCGCTGGGGCAGGTTTTCTCCGAGTACTTCGGTTTCCCCTGCCAATCTTTATTCCACCAATTGCTCCACAATCACCCTCACCTATCATCTGGGGCTAGTACAATAGGCCAGAAGTGACCGCAGTACAAGGGACTTAGTCCCACCCCACTAGCAATAAAAAGAATACCACACAGCAACTGTATTCTCTATAGGACCGAGTATATTGAGATGAAACGTCAAGTTCCCACGTTGTTCAATTGACCCTTTCGAATACGTTAGGACGCGCATGTCCCGAGGATATTTCCGCCATATCTCTCGGGATTTACGTGTCCCACAAGTCCATGCGCTGCTCACAGGAGCCGCACAGTCTAAGGGGTCTATGGAATGAAATGTCTTCGCTCGCTCGGCAGCTGGGATCGTGAGTTCAAATCCCACTCAAGGCAGGATTGTTTGGTGTGTGTATGCGTTTATTCTCTGTTTGTGTTGTCATGTGTGTAGGTAGAGGCCTTGCGACGGGCTGATGACTCGTCCAAGGAGTCCTACCGTCTGTGAGAAATGTTAAGGGAACTGACTAAGAGGCCTGGGCCCTAAATGGACCGAATGAGCCATTGACAAAAAAGTCCAGGCACTGACTCCATTCCAAATATTCTCGTACCGATACGAATTTAATGTAAAAATAAACTCCCTAATGCAGATATGTAAGTCTAACAAGGAGCTCTTGGAAGAACTAACAGCAAAGTCAAAGTCAAAGTTATGTCACGACCGACGGTCAGTGGGCCAGTCTCTTATATTCAAGCCCCCATCTGGGGCCCAAGGCCAGATATTTATTGCTATCAGACAGTTTCGAGTTTGTTGATGTGGTGCGCCCTTTCTCCTGAGAAGTCAGGTCGATCGTTTACAACTTCTGCTGGTCCTCGCCAGAGAAGTAATTTTCGGGTTACAGTTCCTCGGTACTCATGACCACATTTTACGGTCTCAGATTGGAGATTCCCCCAATCTGAAAGGCCAGGAACAGGGTGGCCCTGTTATACTCCTAGGCGTTTGGTTCCCTTCTCGCCATCTGCGACTCCCAGAGCCATACTGGATCAGCCTACTTCACTTTTACTGAAAGGGAGGGACACACAGAAGGGCACTCGACCTCATAAGACCCTTAACAAATATTAGAGGGGGGGGGGTTACGCACAAAGACAAATTGCAAGGCTATCTCACAAGCCTAAACAATTTGGGGGTGATAATACATAGAGACGAACAGACACAGTTGGATACACAGGCAGACGGCAAGGTGGTCCCATTCGCCTCCTTTTTATTTCTTAAAAATAAAGATGGCAGCCAAAGAATGAATATATAGATCATTTTAGACTGTATATATGTCTCGACTTTTTCAAGATTATGCTCGATAAGGCCCACAATGACAAGAAGGTGAGTGTCTCGCGCATTGTCACTCAGGCTTTGCCTGCTGAAAAAGGGCCCGCGATAACCTTGGGGTAGGGGGTTCGGTGGACCCCAGATTCGGTCTGCTAGCGGCGGAGAGGTCAGTGGCACTGCGGGGACGGGAAGTTATGTCAATTTTCTGAAGTCCAGAGCTGTCTCTATCGCCGTATGGAAACCACTTTTCGACATAAGGCGCAGGGAGCGAACGTACGGACCTGTGATGCTGTGGGAAATTGAACGAAACGACTGGAAACATATTTTAAGAAACATTGAGCTCAGGGGATACAGCACCAGTTCTGCAGCCACCAGTTCAAGCTGGTTCCTCGCTCGCGGATTTCTTATACCCTAAAGATGGAGGCGATACGTTCTTCCGAAACGTCAGTTAACACAATATCTACACGGTGCCACATCCAAGAAGACTGCTTTCTTCATAGTCACCGCCGTGAAAACCTCAAATCTTACACAATATTTATTTTTTCAATTTTTCGAAGGGACCTGCTTGAGATTTTTAAGACCACACGTTGCCCTGATGAGCGTAGTAGATTCTGTTGCAAAGTATTTCGGGAATGGAACGTCTAGGGCCTACAAATTATTCAATGTGCTACTGTATGAACCGGGATAACTCAGTCTGCACAGCGGCCAGCTAGGAGTTGGACGGCCGCAGTTAAATTCCTGGCACAATATTTTTCTCTAGTGCACAGAAGACTCCTTCATAGAAGGTAAAGCTGCCGGTCCGTGAAGCTGACCACTCATCTCAGTCTAGTGCCCAGACCAATAATGATGGAACTATACAAGTATCCATGAAGTAGTGCTTAATTAATTAAGCAAAGGGACAATTTTAGCTTTTAGAGCGGATATTAACATTATGAAACCAATTTGAAATTCCATCTCTCGGAACATGAATTTCATGCGGTAAACCTCTACGCATGCGCACACTTCATTTAGCTTCAGAACTGTCAGTGAGCACGAGTTGAATCGCCGGCCAGTTTACCGTGGCCACTGAACTGCGTGCGCAGATGATTGTGTGCGCGTCCAGCCATCCACACCAACCAATGGCCCGTGAGAATGGCATGAAAATATCCCGCCCCCCACCCCGTATTTCCCACCTTGTTCTTTATGTTAGTGGTGAAGTTTTTAATCGAACCCTGGTACTTCCGGATACAAGCCCAGTAAGGCAGCTACTAGACCTGAGACCTTGGTCACATTCAAAATGACACCATTAAAGGTAAAGTTGTCCCTGTGCTTAACTATTTCAGCACTACGCCATGAAGGCGTACAGGGTAGTGGACTGACACCATTAATATAACAATATTGTCACGTGTAGGGTGATAGGCGTGACCAAAATAACGGGTTCTAGTTCGGATGATTGGATTTATTAGCACTTTGGTTACAATCTCTCTTAATCACACTTATATACAGGAAGCACAGCGCTTTCGTTGATTTACAAACTTCATAATTCACTGTTATACACACATTACTCCTCTCCTGCAATTAAAACACAGAACTAGCGCTTCAAAGCACTACAAATATCACACATAAAGAAAATCATCAAATCACACTTTAAATCCTCACATGACGACACCCTGTATTCTTCTGTACTCCTGGCTCCAATTCGCCTGCTTGCGTGCTTCCGCCGTTCTATTTTTACTTCTACGATGAACTCAGAACTCAGGACTCTGTCACTCACTACTACTTCCAATTCGTTCTGAACTTACGGCTCAGAGTTCTCGTTATATAGCCGCAGCACAGACTACACAGAAAACAGTTCTATTGTTGAAACGTGTTTACTGGACCATCGCATAGAAAAGATCGCGGGGCGGACCTTACAGAAAACAGTCTATCTATTGTTTAGGTTGTTTACCGAGCCGTTGGCTACGCGTTGATCAAATACGTTAAATATCTATCATTATAACGGAAAGCTTTCAATTTAAGGCCTAAGGAGAGTGAAGTCCGAAACGTCGTGTAAGTTGAATCTCATATGAATGTCAAAGAGAACAGTGGTACAAAGAAAGATCTGCAGTCACAAACCATTTCAGAATTATCACCAAATTTTGATGTACAGGCCCTTGATTTCCCTGAAACTCAGCATTTTTTTCCTTGGCACCACAGCCCCAGTGGGCCTAGGCCTACCTCCATGAACTTCTCCGTTCACTTCGGTTTTTCTAGATCTTACACATTCGGTAGGACTCCTTGGGCGGGTGATCAGCTCGTCGCAAGGCCTCTACCTGTACACAGACACAGAAAAACGCACAAACACAAACTATACAGCCATGCCCTGAGTGGGATTCGAACCAACGATCCCGGTTTCCAAGCGAGCGAAGACAGTACATGCCTTAGACCGCTGGGCTACCGTGACCGGCGAGTCTCAGCATTACAGTTTATTATTCTCGACACTGTATGGAGAAGAAGTCAGCCATTGCTTTGTCGTGGCACGTCCCCACTGAGATAGTAACCGCTACCTTCCGGTTTCACTCCGCTGACTCTCGACTGGGTTACAGGACTGCGGCTCACTAACCGAATCAAGTCCAGTCGAGTCTAATCGAGTCCAGCATGCTACAAAAGCAGACCCTCCACTTCATTCGACTCGAAATTAGCAGCGTGGCAGAGATACACTGCAATAGGATGCGTAACAAATGGGTTTGATTTTGCTGCTTCTAAGTGAATTAGTCCTCATTCTTCTTGACTGGAATCGATTCGGTGAGTGTGCCTTCAGTCGTAGTCAGTCAGACTGCATTCGTCTTGACTGGACCCTACACGATTCCTTTAGTGCACCCAAAGCGTGAGTTCAGTCAGACTCAGTCTGGGTCTACTGAATTATATTCCGTTAGTGAGCACCAGCCTTGGCGGGTCAGACTCGACTGGTCTCGGTTTGGTTAGTACGAGCGCAGCTTTGGTGAGTCAGACTCGACTGGTCTCGATTTGGTTAGTAAGAGCGCAGCTTTAGTGAGTCAGACTCGACTGGTCTCGATCTGGTTATTAAGAGAGCAGCTTTAGTGAGACAGACTCGACTGCTCTCGGTTTTGTTAGTAAGAGCGCAGGTTTAGTGAGTCAGACTCGACTGGTCTCAATTTGGTTAGTAAGAGCGCAGGTTTAGTGAGTCAGACTCGACTGGTCTCGATTTGGTTAGTAAGAGCGCAGCTTTAGTGAGTCAGACTCGACTGGTCTCGATTTGGTTAGTAAGAGCGCATATGGATCCACCGTGTCTGTAACTTTCACGCGAGCCGGTACTGAGCAAAATAAGAATTTCAATATCTTGTTTCAAAAAGCCCCTAGTTCCCTTCGTGTGTCTGAGTTCAAATTCCGACCGCTGCTTCAATGTAAACAGGCTTTACTCAAGGTTACTGAGGGGTGAATTTGCCTTGTGCCCAGCCTATACATCGAGCACGTAATATTTATGTTGGTGCACAGGTGCCTGACTAATCCTCAGTACTGTAATGGAAATTGTTTGTAAACAATAATGTTTGTGTCTACTTCTCTCTCTCTCTCTGTCTCTCTTTCTCTCTGATGCTGTTTGGGGGACTTGAAGTTACTGCGTGGCTTTAAGGCTCACTGCTGATATATGGGAGCCACTGCATGGTGTCCGCACAACAGCGCGAGCACATCAAGGGCAATTACACAATCTGCACCAAACGTCATGACACTGCTCCCGTATCTCAGACAGTTCTGTATTATGCTAACCTAACTAACTGCATGAAGCTGCGTCCTACCTTTTAGAAGCTGATAGAAATTCGGTTCGTCTCTGTCTATTAGAGAACATGGAGCTTGTTTCCGTATTCACAAGAGCTTCCTCTGGTGTGCATCCAGAACTACATGAACCCAGTAGATTTAACAAACTCCGTGGCCTTTAGCCTTCAAGAGAACTATTCCGGCCGAGCGACCGCCGCTTGTCGGCGAAGTTAGTGTCAACTTTAGCGGATAGGGGGTGTCGCGTGGTCAGTGCAACGGATCCCCACAGCCGTTAATCTCGGTTTTCTAGACCGGACCCTGTAGATTTATCTGATAATAATATTATTGTCACATAATTGGGTGACTAGACGGGGTTTGGACTGATGAATGGATTTAATGAACTCTTTTGTACAACACCTGACTATGCAGTTCACTGTTATACGCAAACATCAGCGTCCACAGTCACGTCTTCACTAGCCGTTGCTTGGTAGCGGCCTCCAACGGTGTACGTTCCCCTTCCTCTGGGATCCCAAACTCTCCCCGTGCTTCAGCTGCCAGCTTCTCACAGCATCAGCTCACAGTGACTGAACCCATTAGTTCTCTAACCAACTAACTCACCAACCAATTAGATGACTAACTGCAAGTAAAACTTTGCCGCCAATCAGTTTGTCTTGGTGCCAAGTACCTCGAGGCTAAAGACCAGAGACTTTTTTTTTTTTTGTAATTGAACCCTTGTGGTTACACTCCTTATGTAATATTCACTCTGACGAGAGGATGGGTTTGTCTCCTATGAATAGGCTTGGCTTTTCATCAAGTGTACATATCGGGCATATAACATGTTATTGAAAATTCGTCCTTGTTCTCTGTCAGTCCAGGCTTTGCAGAGCAGATCACGCCTATCTTACGTATCTTATGTTACAACGGCAGCTTAGTCACTTGAGCGGTCGCAAGCTTGACACCCGAAATGTGTAAGGCTTTCATACTTTCTACTTCTGGATTTGCCTTGTCCTATACTGTGAACATGTTCATCCTCATGTAAACCATGTCAGTGTACTGTTAGGGCACATTCTGCCCCCCCCCCACACACACACACAGTGATGTACAGAGTTATCGCAGATGAATCATTTCCGCCAAGCTATCCCTGCAACAAGCAGTGGAGGCCCCATAAAGCTGTGGGACTTCGAGGCTTGCATATTTTCTAGACAATCGGCTTACAGAAGGCGGTGAGGTTGTTAGCCTTATGCATCTGCCGCCCTTTAACCCCAGGAAGATTCTTGGTACTCATTTACAGCATCGAAAACGATATTTATTTCTGTCTCAAAGACAACTAATGACAAACAAGCTTTCGAGACAAGCCCTCAAGTATCGTGAGCCTGGAGGAAGGATTCGCGGCCAGCACCGGACAGCCATGGGAGAACAAATTCCTAACGGGTCGACCGAAGTACATATATATTGGAATCTTTGTATAGTTTATGAGCGAAATTTCGTAACGAGAATCTTTGCAAACCGAAAATTCTCTGTACACATACTATAAATAGAGTAATATTTGGAGAGTTTTGCCAGCGTATTGACAGCCTCTGAGGTTTAGTGGTCAGAGTTCCTGGCTGCAGATCCAGAGGTCCCGGGTTAGTTTCCCGGCGCCACCAGATATTCTGAGAAGTAGTGGGGCTGGAACGGGGTCCACTCAGCCTCGTGAGGATAACTGAGGAGCTACTTGAATGGAAAAGTAGCGGCTCCGGTCCAGAAACCCCAGATTAACGGTCGTGGGGATTCGTTGCGCTGACCACAGGACACTCTCTATCCGCTAAAGTTGGCACTAATTTCGCCGACATGTGGCTGTCGCTTGGTAAGTATAGTTCGCTTGTGGACTAAAAGCCACAATAGTACATTGTGCGAGAGATGTACATCTGATAAGGTTGTGAAGTCGCAGATGCCAGTATAAACAGCATGACGAACCTCATCTGTGAGCAATATGTACGGATATCATGTCAAAACCAACATTGTGAGTTATACCACGCATGCGCCATGCTGGATGCCAGATTACTTTTCCCGAGCGGCAGGTGTCAAGACGCTGACATCGTAAATCCGTCCATTTGCTTTGAAATAACCGGACTCCAATGGGTTCACCACTTGTCCTCACTTTCAGTGGGTGAGCAGGCTTAGGGCCTGCTTCAAAACACTGTCTCTTTTCTCCAGCGTGTAGCACCTTTACATTCTTGTCCATTTCATGATTGTTCTACGTCTCTAATGTACTGTTATACAGAGTGTCCCACGGGTAGAAGTCACTATTCTATAAGGTCATAATATCGGTCATTCTAAGATAAAATTATGTCTTATTCCAAACGGTTTCCGAGATAGCGATGTTTCACGGTACAGTTCCAATACTGTTGATAAGAAAGAGATATTGTGTACTGTTTCTAATACCGGTATTTATTGTTCAAGTGACAAAGTTGGTACAGTTTACCTAGCATACTACATTTCCGAAAATTTCACCGTCTGTTCACTTTGCAACTCTTGTGAGGACATGGCGTGTTGCTCGTCTGAGTGCATCTTGACGTCCCTTGATGCGGGCGATAATATCCACAGCTCTGTCTCGGGAACCGTTCAGAATAGGATACGTGTACATGCACACTTTTCTGCTTAGAATGACCGATACTATGAACTCCCAGAATACTGAACTCTCCTCATGGGAAATGTGGCAAGTCTGTGACAGCAATAGAGCAACCACACATTTTTTAGGGAGAACTCAGGGGAACTCTGCCTTCTCGAGTTGGCGGACTACTGGCTATAAGTGCATCCGAATCCGGAAGGTCCTGAGGCCAATTCTCTCAGCGCAGTTTCCCGTGCCTTCACGCAAATTCTGTGAGGGTTCCAAAGTTCCAATTTGCTACTGCATACATTACGATTTATATTCATCAAAATTAAACTCTTTGATCAGAAAACCCCAAATCACTTCTCCAGGTTATGCCCCTCAACCAATCACAAAATGAAAACTCCGCGGCTCTTGTTTTGACGGGTTCAAAAAACCTGAACATGGACCAGAAATTCGTTGATGATAATCCATGCTAATAATCACTGCTGACGTCCTGGATGGATTGCATCCATGAAGGTAAATAGATTGAGCCCAACACCACATACAGGAATTACAAGGAATCAGCCCACATGTCTCTGCTGCACCATCCGATCAGTCAACCCAGCGTGGACATCTCTCCCATCTGACCCCCGTCATTACAGCAGAAGTCAAGAGACTACAGCGCCGTCAAGTGTAGTTGGAGTCGAAAAAATTGTTGTTTTTTTTGTGTTGGTACCACAATGAGTATTGTTCCTCTCCAGTGATGATTTCGAGACACTTATCTGGTGCAAAGCCTCATACGTGCGGAGTTTCAATAATTGAATGTTTTCTTAGCTCTCGCAGATGGTTTGTGCTGTGTTTGATCTTTGTACCCCTTCTTGAAGCTGATATAGGTATCCGGAGATGAGGACTAGCTCTAACGATTGAGGCCAACTCAATAGGTTTTACCTGAAGACGGAGATAAAATTCGGTCTCTGAAACGTTGTGTTATGAAAAGTAAACAGGAAGTTTTCAGATAAAGAGAAGGCGATGGACAATGTCCAAAAATGTAATATTTGTATCCTTGAAGCCGCTGGGTTGGTAGCTACATACCCGTACCCTTTCAATTCCTTTCTCTTGACACTTTAGCTTTATGTGTGCCTAAATACGAGGCTGCTCGATCGTGCTTGGAGACCTGTGGCAGTTGTATTCCTGAGCGATACATGCCACAGTGTGCTGCTTCTTAGTTCCGAGACATCTCAGCTGACATTGCGACTACGATGCGGGCTGCAAAGTCGAGGAATAGGGCTTTCCATTCAGGGTAGGGACAGGGGATTTTCTATTTTCCTGAATCATGAGGTTTTCGGTTGAATTAGCAACGAGTGCTGCAATATGCGGTGAGTTTTCACGTTAAGTTTGGCTCTTGCCACAATGTTAGGGAGTTTAATTGTGAATATGTTGTATAGACAGTCTCGGACGTTCGACAAGGAGTGGTCCTACAGTTTCAGAGTTGAGCGGACGACTACTAGCATAAAGGACCAATATGCAACAGGATATCAAAAGAGGCCTCGGAGTTGGATGGATTCTTTGGAATGACGTAACGGAAAATTACACAAGATTTGGAACTTCGAACGTCGGGATTCTCCATGGGCGAGACTCATTACAAAATATATTTTGGGGGGAGAATATAAAGGAAGAAATGCCTAGGTGTAGTTGAGGGGATAATAAAAATGTGGATCTTAACAAATTCCTGTGGAGGATTGTGGACTGGATTTACGGCAAAGAACCTTTGGGTTCCAAAATAAAGGCAGGAAATATCTTGCCCAACAGAACGACTATTACCATCTTAAGTGTGATTCTGCACCATGAAGTTGGTATTAGAGGATATAGTCAATAGATAGTACGGCGAGAAGTTCCTTGTTAGTAGCAAGCTGACAGAAGTCTGGATATGTCCCATCACTCACAACGCACCAAGCCAGTGTACATGCATCACACACAATGTAAGGGAATCACATGAGAGAGGAACAACGACTTTACTCCGGGTTACTTCCCTCGGAGTACAGAAGCGCCAATTAATTATCTTTAACTAGATCAGAAGACTCCATTAACTTAGGGGAAGCCAGGTTAGGACCATGAAGTACACTCAGAGTGCCTAATCTGCCTTAGCACACCAAGATGGTACGTCAGAATCATGAGATAGAGGAACGAAGCTGCCAAAATGTAATATATCACATACCGCACTCATTCAGCCTGCGCATGGCCCTGAAACCCACGCACCACGGAGTATATCGAGGCCCTCGAACATGAGAGAATGGTTGGACGGAATTATCTGAGGTTTTAGGAGACCACACCAGTGATTATGAACAGTGTGACGCCGTGTGGACTGAAAGAAGGTCACTGAAGTTTGAACTTCCTACTTGCTTGTTTGCTTGCTCGGTTTACTTTTCGACAACGATTATGGTGATAGTATATTTCTCCGAAGTGTCGCAAAACTTGACCATGTCAAATCCTTGGAGAGAACAGTCTTTGGAGGGGTTCGTTGAAAAACACGAGTAACTTTTTGTTGGTTATTATTTCAAAATAATTTTATATCTTACCCAGAATTTTTGAGTTGTCACTTCCAAACGAAGTGCAAGTTTTCCATCATTTGTCTCACGTTGGGCTTTTATGCGGTTATGTTTCTTCTATAAGGTAACAGTTACAAATATTTATGCGTTTATCGTGTATTAATTACACAGGCCAACAGCTGTTTTGGTGCCGGGGTATTTGGAGCTGATTTCATATGAATTTGATGCCCTGAATTCAAATATGGCATTAGTTTTTGCCTAGGAGCTCAAATTTTTAAGATATAACATTTTGGTGAAATATACGTTACACTATTTTAAGTTAAATCAGTGGATCAAATAAAAAAACTCAACATGGAATTTTTATTACTATATTATAATTATATTTTTATTTTATTATATTAAATACAAAGATAGAGGAAAAAATCATCGACTATATATAACAGTCAAACCAACTATAGTCACGGAACACTACGGAAGCTTCTTTTTCGTGACTTTCTTGAATGTATTTTAGAACAGTCCCTTTTTAAACTCCAGCAGTAATCTGCCATCATGTGTGTATCCCATCTTCCTTGGTAGCGGTCCTCCATAGTTTTAATATCCTGGTGAAATCTTTCACCTTGTTCCTCACTGGTGTCTCCTAAATTTTCAGGAAAACTATCTAAGTGACTGTGTAAATAGTGCACCTTAATGCTCATGTTACAGCCAAGGGATTTGAAACTGTTAAGCATCTCGTTTACCAGTTCAACATAGTTTTCAGCTTTGTGTTTGCCCAGAAAATTTTCGACAACTGCAACAAATGAAGTCCAGGCTTTTCGCTCAGCCTCGTTCATCGAATTTGCGAAGGCAGGATCCTTAATGAGTTGTCTTATTTGTGGGCCGTCAAATATTCCTGCTTCAATTTTTTCCGTACTCAACTGAGGCATTTTCATTTCTATATATGCAAAGCATGATCCGTTCTTATCAAGGGCCTTTACAAACTGCTTCATAAGGCCCAACTTGATATGCAGTGGAGGAAAGATGATTTTCTCTCGTCTAACTAAGGGATCGTTAATGATATTCTTCTCCCCAACGTACATGTTTTCTCTCTTGGGCCATTCTTTTCTAACCCAGTGGTGTGTTTTGTCTCTGCTATCCCAGAGGCACAAAAAGCAGGGATATTTGGTGTAACCACTTTGCTGTCCAAGGAGAAAATTTACCATTTTTAAGTCCACACAAATCACCCATTGATGTTCATGATACTTTATCTTCTCTAAGACCAAAGCTATGGTGTTATATTCTTCTTTCATTTTCGTGGAGTGAGCAATTGGTATTGAACCATATTTGTTTCCATTGTGTAGAAGGACACATTTCAAACTTCGCTTTGAGCTGTCAATAAATAGGCGCCAATCATCGGGAAAATATTCAGGAAGAGCCATTTTTTCCAAGAGTCCTCTAATTTCGTGACAATATACAAGATTGTAATCTTGAGAGAAGAAGGGTAGCAGATCCGTTTCTCTTGTGCGGTAAAAGGAAATTTTGGTTTCTTGTTCCAGTAAATTTTTGTCGTTCAACCTAGAAGCCAGTAATTCAGAAGCTTCTTTTGACAGGTTGAGATCTCTGATGAGGTCATTTAACTCATCCTGGTTAAAACGTTGAGGGATTGACGACATCCCTTCATAATCACTGTCACCTTCATTACAATCAGAAGGGTGATTAGAGGGAAAATACTCATCCTCACAGAGCTCTGGTAGCTGGTGAAACGTTGGGATCGGTACTTCCTCTGAGTGAGGAACTGGGCGTCTTGCAGAGGCTAAATCAGGATAAGTCCACTTGCTACGGTTGTTTCGATTGATTCCAGTAATATTTACTAGGCAGAAATAACAGTCATCGAAGTGGTTCTTGGGTTCTCTCCAAACCATCGGTACGCCGAATTTCAGACTTTTTCTTTTCCCGGTAGTCCACTGTCGTAAATGTTCTGTACAAGTTTTACAGACCTGATGCGGTGCCCAGGTTTTATCCTGATCACCAAGCCTAACACCAAAGTATACAAAATAAGCTTTCTTTACAAAGTCACTAACAGTTTTTCTGTTTTCTTTTAACGTGTATTCTCCACATATGTAACAAAACACATCAGGTTGATTTATACAACTTCTTCTTCTTGAACTCATTTTATTTCAATTCAGGAACACAAACACAACAATCTTCAACACAGTACGTTTTAGGTTAAATTTATAACAACTCTTTTACTTTTATAAACAAATATCACCCGAGGCCAACTTCGATGTACCCTGCACGGCGAGAACATATAAACTAACCTCAACTCTAGTGGAAGCGTTCAAGTTCACTTCACACCGGACAGACAATGCCATCTAGTGGATTTTGGGGGAACTCAGTGGACAGCAGACTGACAATAGGGCAAATATACAGGAACCAATCCTTGCATATGAGATTTAGAACTGCACAAAATACAATTAGAACTGCACATTTTGTGTAGAACTGCACGTTACAAAAACGCTGATCTAAAAAAGTAGAGCTGGTAGAGAAAAACTGATTTTATATTTAGATTCAGCGCCTTAAATATAACTAAAATTAGTTCTAAAATCCTAGACACCAAAAAAAAAATATTTTTTTTGTAGGCCTGTGTTATATTTGTATTAAGATTAATATATTCATCATTGCTGTGCTCGTTCAGAGAAACAGTTTCATGCCACTCTTGCAGTATCTCTCATACAGAGCCAGAAATTTCCGTCCCTTTTGGTAGCGTGACGCGAAGTCTGTGTCACTGCAGAAGGACCGATACTCTTCTGGTAGAACAGGAACTTGCGGTCTGCCTGCACCGAGGCCACCTGCATTCTGCTCTCGATGAACGGATATTGCCCACAGAAATATGGTCTGTAACTATATACTGTATATTGCAGCATCCTGCTGTACTGCATAGATCTGTGTTTGCGTTTTGCTTTTATGCCGTTTATGTGCAACGTCCGTTAATATTCACTCGTCTTTTTCCTTCACTGACACTACATATTTCGGCCTAACCGGCCATCTTCAGGTGTAAATGTTGTTGTGATTAAGGAACCTACTGCTCACTCCAATGCAAAAACATAAGGCAATTACCTATCTAGGGCTCTACAGTGCTTTTGTTGGACACTGGCCGCGTTTTTAATTTCTTAATCCTGTACACAGTCGGTACATCTCCTCTGTGGTCTAGTGGTAAGAGTTCATGGCTACAGATCCAGAGGTCCCGGGTACAATTCCCGACGCTACTACATTTTTTGAGAGGTAATGGATGTGGAACGGGGTCCACTCAGCATCGTGAGGATAATTGAAGAGATTTTTCAAGGAAAATAGTGGCTTCGCTCTAGAAAACTGAGATTTATGTCCGTGGGGATCCGTTACGCTAACCACGTGACACTCTCTACCCGCAAAAGTTGACACTAACTTCGCCGACAAGCGGTCGTCGCTCGGTCGGTATAGTTTGCTTGCGGACTACAGGCCACGGAGTTTTTTTGTTTGTACACAGTCGGTAGGACTCCTTGGACGAGGGATAGCCCTGTCGCAATTCCGCTACCTACTCACAGAAAAACATAAACACAGAATAAACACACACAGACATCCATGCCTTGAGTAGGATTTGAACCCACGATCGCAGATTTCGAAGGGCGAACACAGTTCATGCCTTAGACCGCGCGGCCACTGTGATCAGAACTACGGAAACTGCATAGACGAAGCAGAACAGCATCACGGGCTGCAGCCTGATGATGGCCGGTTAGGAAGAATCATGCTATGTCAATACACAGAAAACAACGAGAGAAGAGTAACCGACGTTGCACATAGACGGCATAAAAAGGCCAAGTCAAGTCTGTAGCTGCTGTGGCTCCATGGATCATAGTCTTCCTTAAGCTGATATTCTATCAGGTAGTACATTTACCCGCCGCTCAAGGAATCCAGAGCTTCAGTACTCTGTTCACAAAAATCCGCCTCTGGCCCTTATCGTGAACCAAATGAATGCAGTCCACATATTCACATCCTACTTATTTTAGATTCATTTTAATATCATCATAATATCTTCGCCTGTACATGGGTGTCATCAAGGGGGGAACAAACCACCTTCCCTTATTTTTATAAAAAAAATCAAAATCACAAAAGAAGGAAATATACCAAATAGTTAAATTATTTAAAAAATATGTTCCTCTGTTCCGAATACTCCAGGGAGTCGCCAACAGTATCGTTAAATGGGTTTAATATAAGTTCGCAAGCAAGTTTTCTATCCGCATTCCCTTGGCGAATAAGTTTTTGCAACAGTCCCCCCCCCCCNGAAAAAATGACATAAAGGAGAAAAGAAAGAACACTTCGCTTCCATGTTATTCACATTTCAGAAAATATATCAAGAAAAATTCCCTAAAATGGCCAACAATGACAAGAAATACCCTTAAAAGTCCAAAAATTTACCCCCAAATTACCCCCAAAATTAATAATTACCTTAAACCTAAAAATGTCAAAAAACGACAAAAAAAATACATATAAAATTTAATTTTTGTAACCAGCAGCTCATATCCGAGATTTATATATTTAAGAGCATCGCATAGGATACAAGGAAAAAAAGATGACATGTCATCAAAATCCGGGCCCTGGTCATCAGTAATTTCCAAAAGTGGCATTACAGTACGTCAAGGCGGCATCTGCTACTACAAACTCTGGCAGGGCGAAGAGCTCTCACGTGTTGTTTGTCTGCGCCTCCATATCTGTTGCTCCCAACGTTGATTCCAATTTGAAGCTTTGTGTTCACGTCCTGTGTGTGAGAGAGAGAGAGAGAGGCTGTTGTCGCCTCGTCATCTCGACATCAGAGCCCTCGAGTCCTCAATACGTCTGTCAGAAACTTACATAGCTCGCGCCGAGAACCGCACAAAACCACAGTCGCTACGAACTGTTCACAACTGGTTCATTCTCACGTATTTAATTTTAATTCTTAGGGTACTGTTTCTTGAAGTGTTGTATTTGAGGTCACTGTTCTTTTGTCTTCGTATATACATGTACTGCATATTCCGCGAACACAACCGATAAAATTATTCTGTTTTCTTAAATTGTTTATATAACGATGCTGTCAGTATCCTCACTATGTTATTAGTATTGTGTTAATTAAATAATTGTTATTATTATTATTATTATTATTATTATTACTGTTATCTTCTGTTTGTTTACTTCTCTGCATTAATGTGTTTTTCCTCTAGTGCTTCCCTATAATTTCCCTTTGCATTTATGTGGTGTTTGTAAACAATGGGGGTGGGCACGCGGTACCAGTTGGTTGAGGCACTATGCTACAAGCCGGAAGGTCGCGGGTTCAAGTCCCGATGAGGTCATTGGATTTTTTTCAATTGACCTAATTCTTTCAGCCGCACTAGGCCCTGTGGACGACTCAAACTCTAACAAAAATGAGTACCAGGATTATTGTTGGAATATTATTTGGGGTGAAGGGTGGCCGGCGCGTAGGGCTGACAAATTTGCCGCCATCTATGAACCCATTGTCTAGAAAATGTGGGAACCTCAACATCTCACAACCCTATGGGCCTTCACGGCCTGTTACAAGGATAATTTTACTTTCATTTTTACTTGTAAATAATGTAATTACCTGTATTTACACTGTGCTGTGTCTGTAATTGGCCTTGTGGCTGTTGACTCGGCACATAAATAATAAAGAATTGAATTTAATTGAAATATGCTGTAACTGTCCCTCAGCTGATGTCAAGCACACCAGTAGATGGACTTACTTATCAACATCATTACTTTCATTTTAACTAATATTTTAATATATATTGTATATTCTAAATTACTCGTATTACTTGAGTTTGTTGTTGTTATTATCACTTTTAAAAGATAACTTTAATTTTTGTTACTGTCACGATTTAGAGATGTGTAACTATAGACGGGGTTTGGATTGGTGAATGGATTTATTGACCACTTATACACACGACTCGGAACTACAAGTAATTACTGCGCTATCGCTAGTATCCACACTTTACAAATCACTTGCACGCTACGTCTTCTCCGGCCTACAATGTCAACAGCCGTTCCCTAGCAACGACTTCTAACAGTGGAGATTCTTCAGCTTCACATGCTTAGGCCATATCTTCACAGACTCCCGTACACAACTCTGTCAACTCCCAGGCTGAGTGGACATTTAATCGAAACCTCTTAGTTTCTCTTCAAAGCCAGATTTTTCAACTAACTCTGTTAACTGACAACTAACTAGGTCGCCAAAATTATCTTCCTTATAACCACTTTGCACGAATCGAGTAGAAAACATCACCGTTTCCACTGTTGTCGTGCAACTGATGCAGCTGCCTAATAACGGGTTGCATAACACCGTTTCCAACAATAACTCCACTGTTGCAGAGGCGTGTTTGCCGCGTTGTTGCATAGCAACGGCTGTTGTCTCAGTGTTTGTTTCGAGGTCATAGCTCAGCAAAGGGTGTAGACGCCATATAATTCTTCTTCTTCTTCTTCTTCTTCGTCTTATTATTATTATCAATATTGTTATCACTCAGAAGTTATAAATTGCCTTGTTTTGCACTTCGTGTGTGTATCTCTCTTTCACTCCTGCTCACTTCGTAACTGAACCTTGGGCTGTTGAGCTCACACACAAATAAACAAGAATTGTAGACATAAAATTACGGAACTGGCATGACTTAGGCGAAGGACCAGTTTCGATGCCAGATCAAATAATGTGGAATATTTGGCTGACAAAGCAACTCTTGGGTGTGTTTGGAGTACTTCGGATTCACCTGCCAATTTTAATTCTATCAATTGCTCCATGTCCATTAAT
Source organism: Cryptotermes secundus (assembly GCF_002891405.2). Lineage (NCBI taxonomy): Eukaryota > Metazoa > Arthropoda > Insecta > Blattodea > Kalotermitidae > Cryptotermes > Cryptotermes secundus. Next base: position 201,989 of record NW_019739595.1, read on the forward strand.
TACTCTAACATCGAGGAAAATGCTGTCCATATTGACGGCGTGGTAGCGACATGTTTCGCCCTTGTCGGCCATCATCATGCTACAACTCATTTATTTCTCGCGGAGTCCGATATACACGATACTTCACTAAATGCGAACTGTATAGGGCTAATTCTAGCAAGGCTGTCGCTCAAATGCGCATGCCCGTGGTACCAAGCCACAATATCGGCCCACCGCTGTAGCTTTCGCGAGATCGGCATCTCGCAACTTGCAACTTCAAAGGTCAAATGCACTTACATATTACTGTGTAAGTAAGCGATTTTAAAATATGGCGGCAACACGACACTTTGCGGTTATATCCGAAAAAAATTAACGCACGATTTTATAAGCTCGTCACAAATAACAAGAGACATAGTAATAATATTCTGTGGAGTTAAAACGATCGGAACGTGAAGCTGATCACTCGTCTCCACCTAGTGCTGAAGTCAATAATGGTAGCGCTATACCTCCGCTCCCCAATATACCTTCATGGCATAAAGCTCAATTAATTAAGCATAGGGAGGATTTTCGTTCATTCATCAATGGCTCTACCGTCCTTTGTTGGGCCCTGGCCTCTTCTTCAGTTTCGTAATCTCAGCTTGGACCTTGAACATAGATGCGGCATGTTCCTCCGAAACGTCGGTGAGATATCTTTACAGTGACAGCTTTGAGACTCTCAATTCTGACAAAATCATTTCTTGATCTGCACAGAAATTGTCAGTTACTGAAGGAAAATCCTGTTCAATTAGTCAGTCAATTTTTTCGGTCATTTACTCAGTGGAACTCCGCCTGTAGCTGAGATTGTGCCGCGTAATATTCGTACGTTCCTCCCATTCCAGAGCTCCACAGCAAACCTGGGCAGGGGCGGCCCGCGTATAGGCACTGCGGAACTGCAACACCCCCACTAATTTTAGCTACGAGCCGCCACTGAACCTGGGTATGCAGGGAGGAGTGGGGACGGGGCTGAGATGGGCTGCAATAAGTGGAATCCAATGTCACACGTCAAAGTTCGCGTCTGCGCACAACTTCGCGACACTTCCATTATGTCTGATGACGTATCGCTCTGAAATCGACACACGCACACTTGACCGTCTCTGGAAGAAGTGGACAACATCATACTTAGGTAAAAGTTTCGCCAAGGAAAATTACTGACTTGTTAAGTGAGGGGGCTCTCACTTCAATGGTGGCTATCGTCCCGAATACATTAATAAAAGTACAAATTAATTCCTTGGAGCCGGGATAGATCTGTCGGTAAAGCGACTGGCTACGAGCTGGACGACAGAGGAGCTGGAGTTCGAGTCCCGGTAAGGTAAAAATTTTATTTTCTCCGCGTCGTCAAGACCGCCTCTGGGGTCCACTCAACCTCCTATTCAATGGGTACCGGGGGTAAAGCGGCCGGGGAGTGAAGCTGACCATCAACTGGAACTAGTGCCGAGGTCAAGAAAATGTGGATCTATACATCCATTACACCATACGCCTTCATGAGGTAGTGCTTCACTAGTTAAGCACAGGGATAAATTTACCCTTCACATTATGTTACAAATTAATTTCATGAAGCAGCGTGCATATTGAAAAGCTGATAGTAGCCCAAGTAGGTATTATATTCTGTATTTGCTATGGATAACCTGGTGGCTCATTACATTGCTAATAAGAACCCGGCACTTATTCTTGTCTTCAGCCACGTGGCTTCTTCCCACACCATTCAAACATAATTCTTTAATATCCATTTTCTTAATGTAGCATGTAGACTCGTTGCCAAGTAACAACTCTATAAACACTGCCCGTTGCTAGGCAACAAATTCTTAACATGCGCCAATGAACTGGCAGGAAAGCGGTGTTTTCTGGGCGGTCGGTGCCGAGATGTTATAAGCAGGGCAATTAGCGAGTGCAGCGCAATTCAATACTTAAACAGTTACGACCCTTTGCAAATGTGATACACAAATGTTTGTTGCTGATACAAAGTATGAAAAAAAATGTAGAAACACATATGTAAAGTTTTAAAATAAAGCAACGGCCAGATAGGGTCTAATGTTATGGTTCGCGCATTTAATGCCGGACTGCTCGCTAGAAGTCAGTTTGCATCCGGAAGGTCCTGCGACCGGCCAACTCGACCAAGGTTTTCCGTGGTTTTTCTCTGTCTCAGAGCAAATGCTGAGTTGTTACCCTAATTCCACGTTACACTGCATGCCTCACATGCAGCCCTCCCATTGTTAACATCAAAATTTCGCCCTAATATATCCCTCCCAACGTTAGCAGAAAATTTTACTATAATGCACCCCTTCCAGCGTCATAAAAATATATACGTGGTAATCATATAAGAAAAATCCGATTATGTGCTTTCCTTATACCAGAAGGGCAAGCGAGCACTGCCTGGGAACCTTCAAAGTTGGAGATATAGTTTCTTACCCCCCCACTTCTTCTTCTTCTTCTTCTTTCCAGTGCAGAGCAGTTGAGCACAGAGGAGTGAGTGAGTGAAATTGCAAGTACTGTACGACACTGTAAGCAGTTACAACACCATGTACCTAGTGCAGACTGGTAGCTTGTATGATGAGTTATAAACTATTTAGAATGTAGAGGGCTTGGCCTAATGGGTGTGTTATCTGTAGTTTGTCTGGAGAAACTGAGGAGTCTCAAGCAAAAGCTCGGTCGGACAGCTGTTATTCAGGACGAGATTCAATACAAGAAGCGCCAGAACACGAGTGTAGAGCGTTACCGCTAGGCGAACCCGCCTTGTGAAATATTCTTCTTAAGACGTAATCTCTGAACGACGTATTGTGGGGATCATGATACTATCACTTGCTTGATTGGCTATAGAAGGGGTTTGGATTGGTAATGGGGTTTAATGAACTCCTATAAATCGTAACTACAAGTAAGGACTATGCTCTCACTGTTCTACACACTTCACAAGTCATTATAGGACTAACTAATTCTTCTATATCTCTCACAATCGTTGCTTGGTAGCGGCTTTCAAAGGCGGACATTCCCCTTCTTCTGGGTTTCCCAACTATCCCCGGCCTCAGCTACCAGCTTCTCATAACAACAGCTCACAACGACTGAACTCCAGCCGTTATCTATCTCACCAACCAACTGCAGCTCCTAACTTGTCCTGCGTAAATCATTTCTGCACGGACCATGTAGAAAACACCATTCTTCTGTTTCAGTGCAATTGTTGCCGTGGGAACATGTTTATTTGCGGAGACGTTACATAGCAACGGCTGTTGTACAGTTGCGTATTTCGCGGCCGTCACCTAGCAACGGGTGTACATGCCACAATGGATGAAAGAGTCAGCGTGGGCCAGAGTTCAGCACTGTCCCCGTACTGAAGAAAAATTTCTCGAACACAAGAAGAAAGGCGAAATCTTCTTCATTCTTAAAATCTGATGGTCTGGTTTATGACTCCGTGCAGGTCTTCGAATGGAAAACAAGTGTTTCGGAGGAACATAATGTCTCCTTCTTCAGGGTAGAATGATGCAAGATCGGGAATAAGTTACAATAAGGCGGCCATGTGGCCATTTTCTGGGATCCGATTCCTCGACCATATTTAATTGGGTCACATGACAGCCTTCCATGAAACTTTCCTATATAACCAAACCTATTCCTGTACCTAACTACTTTACCTCTGAAGATGAAGGCAACTAGTTCCTCCGTAACATCGGTGTCCAGCTACAATGCTACACGCTGTCAACATACCGAAGACTTCGGCCTGAACAATCATCGCCTAGAAAGCCTCAGAACGGATTATTTCTCTTTGTTCTGTGAATGTGTTGTGCAGTGCAGAGAAGTGCAGGACGTAGTAAGGTCACAGCTTGCTTCTGTTAAGTTTTGGTAAAAGAATAAGTTAAAGACAACGAAAATTTGCGACACAAGATCTGTGAACAGTACGCCTTCTTGATCTTGGCAGTCCTATAAACTAGAAGATTGCAGATTTGCCCTGGAGACATCAGTCTGAGTAGCGCGACATCTAGGCCTATCTACACAGCGAGCAAAAGTGCGCAGTGAGGCCCTCTCTTCTATCGGCCTGAAAATGCCTCCGACATGTGCTCTCACGCCGAACGGTACCAATTCCTCCTAAGCACTCTCGAATTTTCTTCAGAACCAGTGACAGCTGTAGAGATTTCTATCTTCTGGGATATAACCCTCTATGGCCTGTTAAATTTAAACTGAAGTTTCGGAGGAACATGTAGCCTCCATCTTTAGATTTGGAGAATAAGCCAAGTAGGAAACAAAAGTGAAGCACGTAGCAAACTTCACGTTGGTTTCTTGCCTGACTTATTCTCCGATCCTGAAGATGGAGACGGCCTGTTCCTCCGAAATGTCGGTTGACATTCAACGGACTACGCAGGTACCTCAAATCCCACACAGTGTCAGCTACTTCGTGCAACAGTGACATAAACATCATTTATAATTCACCCGCTTAGAGTTCTCGTCTGTGTTCTTGTCCCCTTCACAGAAAGAGTGGAAACCAGTTACAACACACGTCATCATTAGCCTACCCCCGAGGTAGACAGTTCCTGAAAATCCCGCCTTCGCAGTTAGCTATACCACAAACGAATGTTTGGAGCACTGACCATCTACAAACAATAAAACTTATGTTACACTTCCATATTCCACAAGCAATTTTATTTTATTTGATTCATTTTGAAAATTATAGGCCATGGAAACCCAGACAATAATTTAGGATCGCTCTGTATGTCGTGAAAGTACTTCGATAAGGCCATGAAAGCTTCCTTTCAAATCCTTGCCAATCCATCAATCGCTCATCTGTCATCCTACCATCTGACGTTATGTAGTTTGGCTACTCACAGCAAAGAGGAACATTACTTACCTTCTACGTATTGAAAACCCAAATGATGTTTTCTCTCATAGCTTTCGGACTAAGATTTGTATGCAGTTCTCGCCCTGCCTATCTCATCTTCCTTGATTTAATCATGCAAATACCATCTGAAGATGAGGAACGCTCATGATGTACTAATTACCCAGTTTCCTTCAGCCTCAAGTTACGTCTTCAGTCTTAGGTCAAAATATTCTCTTCAGCCTTCGGTCTCGAGATCCCAAAACCCGAGCCCTTTCCTCGGGGTGACTTCAACATCTGCCGAGGTTTCGTAACACATTTCGGGCCAAATAAGGACCGATAAGGACATTTTTTAAAGTGATGAGGACAGTAGAAGAAAATTGAGAAGATCTAGACGGAGATAACTGAAAGTAAAGAGACGGAAGCAAAAGGCAAAGAAAAGAAAATAACTGGCCCCCTCTCGGAAAAGAGACGAAGGGTTTTTGAGGTCCTTATTGACAGGAAGTAAATGAGGAGGCAAGGAAGTGATGGCGTTGGTAACGAAAATATGTTAACTTGTATTTCAGCGTAGATATAAAAATAATCTAATTTCAGTTCTGCAGCTTCCAAATCTCTATGCATTAAACATAGACACGGATCTGAATACTGAGCCTATCGTGTTCGAATCCCAGCGACCTCAATGGAACTTCAGATATGACGCTACCAAAAAGTAGCGATGAAGTCACAGATCTTGGTGGGACAAACTTGCAGGTGATGTTTCCCCTGTTTTAGCCTACTTACGCGATCTCATTTCTGTCTGTGTGTCTGTGTGCTAGGCAACAGCTCGATAAATACGTTCCTGCGGCAAAAAATAGCTGGACGCGTCGTTTTCTATGTGGTGTGTGTTATATCAAAGGAAAGTAAGTGATTAGTTCTTCCATTAATTTATTTCTCTTTTCAATAAAACTGTCTTATCTAACTTTCTGCACGCCAAAATTTTACGGAGGGCCCCATATCTAGAGATGTCGATAAGCCTTGTTTGTTGCAGCTTAACTGCAACTTTAATGTCCATATCGTACATTTTTAAACAAGTTTTCTTTATTGCCACACTACGAACTTTGATAAGTGGTATTAAATTTTATACGCTTACGCGATATTTATGTATGTAGCACTTACAGCGAGCAAACAGCATCACACCGGATCCTGCCTGCCCGGGGCTATTCCTGAACAAAGAGAGTAATATCTCAGAGATGTGACGTCTTAAATTTCAACGACATTTCGTAAAGGCAAGAAAGGTGAAAGTGACCCTGAGCTTTATCAAACACGCCATGAATACTTATGTGGTGGGGAGGTGCAGCTCCACCATTCTTCACCTAGTCACTAGATTGAGGTGAGTGAAAAAGGAATCCATTGTGTAAGAGTCTGGATGGGACCCAGAGCCGGCATGGAAGCTGTGAAATAGAGAAAAGTATCTTACACGTGCGAGGAATCGAACCCCCTCCGTCCAGCTCGTAGCCCGTCGCTATACTGAGCTATTCTGGCTCATTCATTCATCTGTAATCTGTCAAGACGACAGGTCCATAGTCTCTTCCGAAACAGTTCCTCCACTTAATGCGATCTAGAGCTTTCTCCTTCAAATGACAGTATCCTCTTCTGTCCCCAAGGTCATCCAGCATCTTCTTACGTCTTCTTCCTCGTCTTCTGGTCACTTCTATCCGCCCATCTATCTTTCCTTCAATAACTTCTTTTAGAAGGCAGTTACCGCGTAAAACATGACCGATCCAATTAGCCTTCCGTTTTCTTATTTCGTGTAGGATATGCCTCTGCTCACTGACTCTAAATAACACTTCTTCATTTCTCACATAATCGGTCCAACTGATCTTCTCCATCCTTCTCCAACACCACATTTCGAAACTTTCCAGGTGTTTCTGATCTACTGCCCTAAGTGTCCATGTTTCAGCCCTATACAAAGCTATGCTCCAAACGTAGCATTTCACTAGTTTCTTCCTCAAATTTAAGTCCAATTTGCTGGTAAAAAGATTCTTCTTCTTGCTAAATGCAGCTTTTGCCATGGCAATCCTAGATTTAATTTCACACATACACCTTCCATCATCAGTTAAGAAGCTACCCAAATATTTAAAACATTTCATATTCTCCAGTTGTTTTTGGTCTAACTTTTTTGTGACTGGGGTTGGTTGTCTCGAAATTTTTATTACTTTTGCTTTCTCCACATTCATTTCCATGCCATAGTACCTTCCAATTTCTATTATCTTAGAGAAAAATCATTAGAACTTAATGTCCCCAAATTTAGGATAGAAAACTATGCCAAACAATAAAGCAGCAACAAGCAAACAATTGTTGCTGATGAAGGCAGGAAGTTTATGTTTAAGTTCTGTGAACTTATATGAGACCAGGCGGCATTACGTCTCACAAGGCTCTAATCTTCAGTCTCCACCCTGAGAAACTCCAACCCAGCATGTTGCTTAAAGTATCAGCAGGTTTCCTACCTCGAAAGATTTCGCTGAGCAGGAGAACAAAACAGAACGCAGTCCCAAATGGAAAGGCATTGCACATACATGTACGTTGCCCATGTACGAATACGACTGACCTTGGAAAAGAAATCGATTTCTGCTCCGTAGACCATTGTTGGTTCAGAATGCCGAAGGGCAAGTACTGCTAGAGACTCTGATCGTGACACTTGTGGGGTTAGGAAACGGGCGAAGTACGAAGGGGCCGTCAAGCGGGAAGGGATAGAAACAGACCTACCTACTTCATATAGCATCAGTTCACAACATATTGGCCGCAATTGTGTAGTTCTCCAATCAACTGAACTGACGCAAATGTGTTTTAGCTCAGGTAGTAGTTGCTCTTCATGCACCTACCGCGCCTACAACGGCGCACACTTCCTGCATTCCTAATACATCTCAATTTTAAGAATCTTGCACTGTAAATATGTCCGATCGGTAAGGCTAGTTTCAACAAAGTAGACATTTCGCGCTTCGGTTCCTAGTAGACGTACAGTTATTTTCTGGAAGAGAAGTCAAAGTCAGAGTTACTTTACAAGAGGTGGTTTACAGCCAATCACTTTCTAGGCGCCAAGCTCCTTGAGACTCACGACCAGAAATTATAGTTTTCATTTTTGCAATTGAACCCCTGCGATCGTAGTCCTTATGTAACATCCTCTCTGACGAGAAGATGGGGTTGTCTCTTATCCTTATGTTTGGCCTTTCGTCATGCGTACCTATCGCACATAGTATAGCATACTACTGAAAATTCTTCCGTTTGCACTACATACACGTAATCTGTCAGACAAGACTTTGCAGCCACTTGTATTTTCTATGTAAGTCACAATTGTCAAAGTCAAAGTCACATTGCGACTGACGGTCAGTCAAGTCAGTCAGTCAGTAAGTCTTGGTGTCGAGCCTCACTCATTTTGGGTTCATGACCAGATATTTATTACTATTTAACAGTTATGGTCTTGTGTTTGTGGGTCGCCCTCCCTGACGAGAGGACGGGTCTGACTTTTGTATATGCTGTTGGCCCTTGCCAGCGCGGTCTTTCTCGGGTCCGAGTCCCTTGGGTCTCGCGACCATATTTTACTGTCTCAGATTTTAGACCTCCCTTTTCGTCGCCTCCTACGACTCGCAGGGTCACGGTGGAGGTATTCGACCCTGCCTCCACACGGGTGAGCCACAACTGAACTAGTAGTCGTCGTTATATAGCCCCGGAAAGGACCGCACAGAAAACATCTCTTACATTATTGAGTGTTCTCTCGTTGCCAGGGCAAACAACGTGTCCAAAGATCTGTTCCTTAGTAATGGCTGCTGTGCTGTAGCCTGTTTACAGAGCTGTTACTTGGCAATGGGTCTAGATGTCACAATATTGTGTTCTGGGGCGTGACGCTGCGTAGTCTGATAAAGGATTATCGACTTTTCGGAGGAATATACCCTTTCCATCTTCACAATAGACGACTAAGACACACAAAAAATAGTAAGTGATGCAGTGATCCTCCAACACGTTGATAAGCTTCTACCAGGATACACGGTATCATATTTTAAAGGAAATATTGTTCGTAGCCATTGTTCTTTTGTAAAATAAAGGAATATTATTGCACGAGAACTCCCGATATTACATGCAGAGTGAATTACTGTACACAGTCGATATTGTGGCATTTCTGGTTATGACAGCTTGCAGCTCGCTAAATGAGTAGCAACAATTCGCAGGAGTATACCGCCTCCATCTTCAGGCTACTGATCTGTCAAACTACGAGTACATGTTCTCGTAACCCATGAGACTGCTATACGAGACTTCTGAGCCCTACGAACGCCAATATTTTCTCCGTTTTCCGTCGGGCTCTTTTAAAATATCTGATTATTATTTATTGAAATAATTACTGAACATTTATTTATAATTATTTAATTTTTATAATTCATAAATTGTATATCTTTATACATAGATACATATTCTGACATTAATTAAGCTACGATAATGACTTTCATAATTTCGTATTGCTATGTCTTGCGCTCCAACGCGATGATTCATTGGAAGCTTCGAGATGAGTCTCACTTGAGAGAAATACGCGTAAGTATTTCTGAAAATCAGCGCGTTGTTACTTTCAGCTTTGTTTCCTCAAGTTTCTCGAAGCAGTAGATCATTTGGCATCACCCTTTGGACCAGAGCAGACGTGTGTTGCTTTTTGCTACTGAATTACTGTACTAAAGTTTCAAGTTTAACTTAGAGTATTACAAATCATTAAGCAAAGCGATGAGCACGATTTGACGCAGCATTCATTTTAAAGTTATATAAAGATAAATTAATTTAGTTGCAAGATCCGAGACTATGAGGTTGCCAACAGCATGTAAAGGGACAATGACTTGTGTTGTGCTTTCTGTACTCGTTTCATCGTAACTGTTTCATACTGTCTCCTAGTGGCGAATAAATTCAACTTAGTATCACTGATTAGATAGATATAGATATATAGACAGACAGATAGACAGATAGACAGACAGACAGACAGACAGACAGACAGACAGACAGACAGACAGACAGACAGACAGACAGACAGACAGACAGACAGACAGACAGACAGACAGACAGACAGACAGATAGATAGATAGATAGATAGATAGATAGATAGATAGATAGATAGATAGATAGATAGATAGATAGATAGATAGATAGATAGATAGAAGTAGTTCTGGCCGCAGCTCCCTTGAGATTATAATGCTAACCGGCTCCCTAGACCGCCCCTTCACGTTCGCTTACCTGCCCTTCATAATATTTATGGGAGTACATCTCTCATTGGCGCCCATCCCTCTTAATTAAATTCTTCTGATATTAAACAAATTAACCCTGAGGGGAGTGAGAGTTTCGGCTAAAATACTGCATACTCCATGCTTCCTGCAAGTACTCCCTCTCTCTTTTTTTCGAAATGATAACGCCAGTACATAACACGAAATATCAAATGCTTTTCTTAACTTGAAATAATATGTACAACTTATTTATTGGGCCGTCACAACACAACAACAATACATTACGTACAATTCTCTGCGTGATGAGGCTCCAAATATTCCATTTATTATTAAGCCTCCTTTACAATTTTATAATGAAACATCGTAATTTGCTATTTGTCGAGGGATACGTATGTGAGGTGGAACCAACGACTGATTCGATGTTATAAAACATCAATCAGGTTTTAATTTTGTTTTTATATAAGACTTTTATTGGTTTTGAATAACCTATATTTTATATTCTTATTATAATTGTCTTATATGATTCACGACACTGTATCGGACTTTACGTGCTGCAGTTCAGTGGTGTATGTTTACTGAAGTGTATTCACCTGAAGATGGCCACTAGTGGCCGAAACATGTAGTGAACTGTATCTGGGCGTTGTCTCTGAAGTTCTTTGATTATTGTGTTGTGACGGCCCAACAAATAAGTTGTATATATTGTAACACAGCAGGATGCACGAAATGAAAATTGAAAGAATATGCTTCTCAGAAATATATTTTCCTGTTCCTTTGAACGACAATTTTGTTTATGAGGGGAATTATTACAAAGAATTACTTTTTCTTGAAACTAATGCAGATAACCCGATTAAATTCCAAATGCACATTAATTGGATCCTGTGTAATTATAATTATTCTGAGAAAAGTTTATTACGTCGCTGTGTTGCAAGACGTCTGCCGCCTTGCATTCTGTTGTGACGTTATCGCTGGACAGTGAGACGGCTGTAGCACGGCGCGATTCGTGCTTTCTGTGCCGCAAGGCTGAGAGATCCATGGCTATTCAGGTGAACAGGAAATTGCTCTAAAATTGCTAAAGAAGTTATTTTTTTTTATTTAGTCAGGAACGAGGTTAGAATATTAAGATACATGGAACTGTCATTTTTCCTGTAGTTCTGTTTTGGTGTGGAGAAGGTAGATAATACTCGTAGTTTGGGGGGGGGGGTCTGAGAAAGGAGGGCTGAGGAGGATGTTTGAACTTATGAGGTAGGATGTGATATGAAACTGGAGAAAACTTCATTATGAGGAGCTTCATAATTTCAACTCATCAGAAGATGCTGCTCAATCTAGGAAGATGTGACAAGCAAAGCGTGTGGCAAGCGTGAGACAAGAGGTTAATTTCGTACATCGTTTTGGTGGGAAACCTAAAGGCGAAGAGATCCGCTAGAAAGCCCCAGAGGTACACGAGAGGATAATATTAAAATATATCTTAAAATGTAGGCTAGAAGGATATGAGCTGAATTCGTCTGGTTCAGGATAGGAACCAGTAGCGGGCTCTTGTGAACAAGGTAATGAACCTTTGGAACCAACAAAACACTCTCAGTATTTTGAACAGCTGGGTAACTACGAGGGAGAGTCAGTAAATAAGTCATATATATATATATATAAAACGTAAAACATGTAATATTCGACTTGGAAGGAACATTTATTTCTCCACAAACATTGATGCACTTGTCCCATTGATTTACAAGTGCGTCGAAACCCTCAGTCTTCTGCTGTTGTCCCGGCCACTTCCACATCTCCGTTTCAACCTCTACGTCATCAGTGAAACGTTTGCCACCAAAGTGTTTTTAGTGGACCAAGTGTGAACCGCTTTAAGCGACAAACACTTCTCACCGTAAACAGGAAGCATTTCTTTATGAATATCCTTTGCGTTGAGACCTTCTGCCCACAATAATATGGATAGCAGAATGCTGCTCTTCGGCAATATATCCCACAAGCACGGTCGCCATTTTGACTACTGAAACCAGTCTCTGAATATGCACATGCGCTTTCTGCTACCTAGACTGTCACTAAGCTGGACTATGCTACTACATAGGGATACACATAGAAAATCTATTCCGTTCCTTCCAACTGTTTTATTTCCATTTGTGACTTATTTATACCCCCTTATTAGCGTCTTAAGAAGCACTGACTTCCATGGAGTTTAGTTAGTTAGTTAGAATTTTAGCGTCTCTGTAGTTACTAAGGCTAGAGTTCACTTTCAATGCAGTGGCGTTTTGATACTGTTTCCTATTTTCCTTACGACCAAAATTTCTGGAGTGCTGCTCACTGTTGCGTAGTGTTTGGAATGCCATATTATTTGAATTAATTCGTATGGCCGTTGTTACTTGTAATCTGAGTATATATGTGCTGCTCGCCTTTTGGTGTTGGCCATAGGAAGGGGCGATCTAATCTGTGGTGCATTGCTGAGGTGTTGTGTGTTTCACGCTGACAACACCGCCGTGTTGTGTTGGGTGCAGAACACTGCAGCTGCTGAGGCTGCTGTGCAGATTTACTGTTCTGGATTTGAGATTCACGGCGACTATTATGATTTTATCTTATTGGTTGTAATGCCGCATACTCCAATATATTATAACGGATTTTCTCAAAGCGTTGCTAGGTTACAGACCGGTAAACATATATTACAGCAACGAATGCGCAACAATAGGGCGTCCACTGATAAACAAGGCATGGTTGGACACGCCTGACAGCAATACATGACATTCGTTGCTGTGCAGTTGATGTGTTTTCTGTGGATGGTCCGTGCCGAGCCTATATAAGGAGCAGTTCAGTAGTTCAGTTCTGAGTGATTCCAAAACCCGTGTGGAAGCGAGGTCGAATACCTCCACCGTGATCCTGCGAGTCGTAGGAGGCGACGAAAAGGGAGGTCTCAAATCTGAGACAGTAAAATATGTCGCGAGTCCCAAGGGACTCGGGCCCGAGAAAGATTGCGCTGGCAAGGGCCAGCAGCGTATACAAAAGACTGACTCGTTACCTCGTCAGAGAGGGCGAACACAAAACAACTCCGTTACTGTCAAAAGTAATAAGTATCTGATTCGACACAAAGACTTACTGACTGACTGACCGTCAGTCGCAATGTGACTTTGACTCTGACTTTGACTCAGTTCTGAGTTCTGACTTCTAAATTATCAGTGAAAGATAGCCACGGGAATTTCGTAGAAGACAAGACTTCCATAGTGATTTGAAGTGCTAGTTTCTGTGTTGAGATCCGTTGCTAGCAGACGACTAGTGGAAACAGAGAACCCTAGTGCGCGTGCAACGGTAAACTGTAAATTGTTGAATGCAGGAATTGCGCTATATTTACATGTGATTAAGAGAGATTGTAGCCAAAATGCTAATAAATCCAATCATCCGAACTAAAATCAGTCATTTTCGTCGCGCGTACCACCCTACACGTGACAATACATTCATGGACGTTTCGGAGGGAAGTACTGACTCCATGATCAGAGTCGGAAAGGGAGTCAAACAAGCGAAAAGCAAGAAGCAAGCAAGAAGCCAAAAGTATACAAAACTTAGTTCACATATGCATTGCCTGAAGAAGGGACAACACTATGGGGATGAGTAAACGGTGTGGGCCAAAAGAGGGACGATTTGAAGAGAGTGGAGGAAAATATGAAGGGAAAAGAGAAACAGTATGAGTTATCAAAGTGGGTGGATGCGGAAATAATAGGGGCCTTTGGTGATGGGTAGAGGTTTAATGGAGAAAACAACTGCGGATAGATTTCCTAAAGGTCGGTGAACTTTTGCAGCGCTATGGGGTATCATAACCCAAATAAATATACGCCTTGGTAGGTCCTTCTTGTCGATCACGGTAGCCGAACGGTCTAAAGCAGAAACCGAGATCTTGGGTTCCAGTTCAACAAAAGGCATGGATGTTTGGTGTGTGTATGTGTTTATTCTGTGTTTGTGTTGCCCTGTGTTTAGGTAGAGGCCTTGCGATGAGCTGTTTACCCATCCAAGGAGTCCTACCGTCTGTAAAAATGATCAGTGAAAGTGAGAAATCAGCCCTATGCTCCAAAATGGGAGCGAGAGAAAAAAAAAATCTTTTTGGTTTGTATATATTTTAAATTGAAATAAAATTTTCATGTAAATTCCATTATGAAAAATCATTTCCGTGGTCCATTTTAATTTGCAGCTTTACCTGCAGGAGACAGGAGGCATGCATAACAAACAAAACAGCAGTGGGTTGCTACTTACCACAAGGCAGCAGCAGCATTATGGCGTCGCCATCAATTATCCGCACCTGTTGCTATGGCTCCGGTCGGTGAGTGCTGCCATCTGGAGGAAACCTCGCCCGCCTGCAACACAAGAGTTCTCGGTAAAAATATTCTGGAACGCAGTACCGCAGCTCATTGCTATTCCAAACGGTGCCTCAGCATTAAGACTGCAAGTTATGTACAACGCACTACATGTAGATTTTAGCCTACTTTCCTTATATTGAAGAAATAACAGGAGGCTTATGAGATCACCTTGGTGTCTGTGTCCTCATAATTTTTTAATTTTCTATGCGGTCCGTGTCGTATCAAAGGAAAGTAGGTGATTAATTCTTTCCAGAAATTATTGTTTTTTAAAAAATAATCCATACATGGCCGTGTTCTGTGGTTATCCAGTGATAAAATTATTAAAAAATTTATAAAAGATAAAACAACTCCGTCCAGTGTGACTGTTGAAGTTTTACTACTTCAATTCTTAACACCCTTACATGTTTCGGTCCCTATAGACCCTCATCAGAGGGACATCGATAATTTTTGGAAACTACTGTTATAATGGGTGTTCTGAACATTAAAATACGTATATACACATACAATGTTTGTAATGCACAATATATACAAAATCCAAAGTTTTTCAAAATTACAGCGGTTGTCTTGGTATATTAAAGTTCTTTTAAAACTTTTGTTATTTAAGTTAAAACTTATGAACCAAATAGGTTCATGGTTTCCAAAGAGTATCGATGACCCTCTGATGAGGGTCTATAGGGACCGAAACATGTAAGGGTGTTAAGAACTGAAGTAGTAAAAACTTCAACAGTCACACTGGACGGAGTTGTTTTGTTTTGTGTCGGACCAAAATGAAACAAATCAAATATTTAAAAAGTGTTTGTATATAAAATGGTTACTACGATCCGGGACAGAAGGGTATAAGCAAGTGAAATGTGAATGTAAATTCTGTAGGGCGGGTTATGCAAGGGCGTGCCTTCTGAAAGGAGAATTATCCGAATCGTGTTTGGCATCTGTAAACATAAGGACGTTGTAATAATCAAATTCTACACGTAACCAGTTATTAATCTGTATATCGTTACCGAAATTATATTAACTTAATCTGTTCCTGTCTCGCGCCATGTCCGTACATGTTGTATGGTGGTCTTGCCTGACTGAGCATCGGTAATTTCTGGGTGCGAATATTTGTATGACTCCTGATGAATGCCTATTTTCAGAGAGACATTTTTGCAACATGTATCCTTTTTCTTTAGACTTCTGTCCTTCTGCAAGTTCATAACGTCTTTTCTATTCCCCTTGGCACTACAGCCCCAGTGGGCCTAGGCCTACCTCCATGAGCTTCTCCGTTCACTTCGGTTTTCTAGATCTTACACAGCTCGTCGTAAGGCCTCTACCTTACACAAACACAGAAAAACGCACACACACAAACTAAACATCCATGACCCGAGTGGGATTCGAATCCACGATCCCGGTTTCCAAGCGAGCGAAAACAGTACATGCCTTAGACCGCTCGGCTACCGTGACCGGCCTCATAACGTCTTTACAAACACCAATATATTCTGTCACGTGTTTAGAATGTGACTATAGACGGGGTTTTGGATTGATGATTAGATTTATTGGACTTTTTGATACAGTGCGTGACTACACTCTACCATGTAATGTTACACATACACACACAAAAGTGTCCACAGCCACGTTTTCACTAGCCGTTGCCCGGTAGTGGCTTTTGATGGCGGACGTTCCCCTTTCCTCTGGGTTTCCAAAATATCACCTATCTCAGCTACCAGATTCTCACAGCAACTTCTCACAACGACCGAGCTTCAGCATGTCTCTAAATCACTAACTCACTCACTCACCAACCAAGTAACTCAAATGAATCTCACTAACTGCCATGCTTATAACATTTCGGTATGGACCTCATAGTAAACACCTTTTCATTCTTGTTGTGCGGCTGACGTGGATATATGCTTCTTTGTCAAGCCGTTACTTAGCAACGGTTGATTTATAATTGCTTATTCTGAGGGTCTACATGCCATGATATATATATATTGTGACATGTTGACCCCTACCTCCCTAGCGGTACGTGGCGGTAACGTAACGCTCGCGTTCTTACGGTAATAGGCGAGTTCCCGCCCCGCCACTCCCCTCCGCGGTGACGTCACCNTGATACTGACTTTTATAATGTCGCATTCCTTTGTCTTTCGCTGTCAAAACGATGTTTCAGTGGAATTTCGAGATGTCAAGGCGCCAGTTTGTCGCCTCCTTGACAGTTCTGTATAGCCGTAAGTTTTTGTACAAGAAGTTCGAAGGCGATGCGGCGCAAGCTCAATGTGTTGCACGTGTCGAAAAGGGCTTTGAAAGTGCCAGCCAACCAAATTCGTGGCAGGGAAATTATGCCGCAGTTGTCCAGTTTGAACGTAGGCTATCAGTCGAGAGAGAGTTTCATGTTTCTGAAAATTAGCGAGTTTCTGTTTTCTGATGCTGGCTCTAGAAGCTGCAGATCTCTTGGCGTCACCCTTTCGGCCAGAACAGCCGTGTGCTGCTTTTCGTTACTGAATTACTGTACTAAAGATTCAAATTTAACTTAGAGGACCACAAATCGTTAAGCAAAGCGATATGCCCGATTTGATGCAGAATTCAAATATAAGTTTTATATAAAGATAAATTAATTTAGTCTCAAGATCCGAGACTATGAGGTTGCTAACAGCATGTAAAGGGACAGTGAATTGTGTTGCGCTTTCTGTACTCTGATGATCATGACTGTTTCATATTGTCTCCTAGTGGCGAATAAATTAAACTCGGTAACCCTGATGCTGGTAGTTTTGGCCGCAATTCCCTTGAGATTTTCATGTTATTCGGTTCTCTACGCTGCCCAATCAGATTTGTTTACCTGCCCTTCATTAAATATAAGGGAGTACATCTCTCATTGGCGCCCATCAATTTTAATTAATTCCTTTTGATATTAAACCAAATGACCCTGAAGGGAAAGGTGAACCAAAAGTGAGAGGTTCTGCTACAATATTTACATTCGTAAAGTCATATAAATTTTCCTTTTATAGGTTGATACCACAGGCAATATGATATACAGCCGAAGCAGATAGTCTAGGTGGCATTTCACGTGATCAATTTAATGTAAAGAGTACACTGCCAGTGACGACCCCCCCCCCAATCTGCCGTCTGAACAGATTATTCACATAACTAGAGCCTTCATTTCATATAGAGCTCTCCTAAATCATGGAACCGAGAGACGTAAGTTTTCACCACAATGAAAGTCTCAAATTTTGCAGAGGCTTCTTTCACTGCTTGTAGTGCTTCTCGTGAAGTTTCCCTGTTCTTACAGAACCTGTAAATTTCGTGACGGTCCCCACGTCGGGCTGTCATCATTATCCTGGTTCACTGAAATCCATAGCTCTTAACATCGGAGAAGTTCATGGAGGTAGGCCTAGACCCACTGGGGCTGTAGTGCCAAGGAAAAAAAATCTTAACATGGCATTTTCCTGACACTTAATCTCCAGTCTTGTTCATCCGGGGGGCTAAGTTGCGCGGACGTGAACGTCTCGTATTCATCCACTTCCCAGGTCAGGAATGCTTTACGCTGTACCTCCTCCACCCCCCCCCTTGCCTCTTCATAATACTGTGTTTATTGATGAACAGGGACAATTTTACTTTTACTTCTAGGCGCTTATTCATCAGTTCAAGCTCTTTAATGCGTGTATTTCATACAGCAAATACCCTATGTAGTTTACCGTTACTGACAGAATTGCCCTAGCAATAGTCATTGGGTAAAAAGACAAAAAGTAGGCCGTGGAGGTCCATAGGGTTGTGAGATGTCGAGGCTTCCACTTTTTCTAGACAATTGGCTCACAGACGGCGGTAAGGTTGTCAGCCTTGCATACCGGCCGCCCTTTACCACCAGAAAGATTCCTAGTACTCATTTCTGTAAAGAGGCTGAGTCGACCCCAAGGCCATAGTGCAGCTGGAAGAATTAGGTCAACTAAAAATTTAACGAGCTCATCGGGAATGGAACCCAAGACTTTCCGGGTTATAGCATAATTGCTTCAACCAACTACGCTACGGCGTGCCCCCTAATAATCGCTACGTAGAGAACACGAATTGCGAGACATCGAGGCATGTCAGGCGTATCTCCTTTCTTTCAGATACCGAGAATATATCTGGACCTTGCTCACAAACAATCCGGACCAGGGCTCTTCAGAGCGTGTAAACAGATCACTTTCTTGTCCACGAACAGTGTGACAGCCATGTCACCGTAGATTCGAGACCGTTATCACTGTTGGGGACTTGAGATCCTGGAGGATATGACAGCTTCTCAAAGGTGGCGACAAACAACCTGGTAAAATATCGCGACGACAGTAAGGAACGCGCTGATTTCTTCTTCAGGGCAGAATATATCTAAGCAAATGCCAAGCATGTCGTCACATCATAGAATATTCAACTCTTCCTTCATGGCGTTATTAAAAAATATATATAACGTCTCTAGAAAGAAATCAGTATTCGGCACTCTTGTAACTGTGTAGCTCTCAAGTTGTAATAATAATAAGAAGAATAAGAACAATCACCGTTATAATCATTCTCTTCAGTAAAATGCTTACTAAGACCTGGCCGACACTCCAAGAGTTTTCTGGGGAAATATTACGTTCTAAGATCCATAAGCTAATTACTCCTCTTTGGCATAAGGAAAAACTGCGTGATCAATGGATGGAGTCTATTATTGTACCAGTGCACAAGAAGGGTGATAAAACTGACAGTAGTAATTATCGTGGGTCATCACTGCTATCAACATCATACAAAATTTTATCCAATATTCTTCTCTCAAGGCTAAGTCCGTACATGGATGAAACTATTCCTCAAGAAGGGCTCAGCTCCATAAGCAAGTAAGTTAGTAAGTAAGCAAATTCAAAATTTGACATCGATGTCTTTTCTTTTTCACACTCTATACCTCCAGTATTCGGTATTATAATTTGCTCCTATGTCTTTTCATTAATGCATACCTTCTAACTGGCCCCGTTTCTCCATCTGAACTTTCCTCAGTACTTACCTCCATGTTAATCAGATTGTATACGTCATCTTCAGATCTGGACAGAGGGAACCGAGTGTCTGCAGACAGCACGGCGCCAGTGTCAAAGTGTCTACTGATTGAGATTTGTCTACTTCTACTCAGTCTACACTCTGCAGTGCTGTATCAGGTCACGTGATGAATAATAATTGCGAGATATTGCAGTACTGTCTCATAGCTCCGCCATCTTATTTCCATTCAGAGATTTGTAATTAATGTGTCTGGATCTTGCAGCCGTAATCAGTGGCCTAGATACATAATCGTCTATAAAAATTCAAAATAATTTTATTAACTTTGTCCAATGAATTTTGTTATCTATAAATGCCAATCTGATTTGAGTACTCAATTTTCCATGTGTTTCGACAGTGAGTTTTAGAGAAGCATATTCACCTCAATTGGTAACTGAAGGGTAAGGCCGCGCCATAGCTCAAGCGGTTAGTCGCTGGCTTCCCACCGCGGCGGCCCGGGTCTGGTCAAGTGGGATTTGTGGTGGACAAAGAGGCGCTGGGGCGGGATTTCTCCGAGTACTTCGGTTTCCCCTGCCAATCTTCATTCCACCAAATTCTCCATGATCATAAACACCCGGGGCAGGCTACAATAGGCCAGTCAGTGGCTGCCGTGCCGAGTGGACCCAGTTGGACTCCACCCCCCACTAATTTAAATAATTGAAGGGTACATAATGCTTCAGTTCTCAGCACAGATATTTTTGAGAAACTAAAATTGCTAAACCGGTATGAAGTTTTCTTCACAGTTGACGGAACCGAAACCCCAAAACGCCGTTAAGAAAAGCCGGCTACTGGACCCTGTGGTAAGTCAGTCAAGTTGGCATCCCCACTTTCTATCTTTAATAGCTTCTAATCCACTTCTATGTCAAGGTCTACTTTTCATATTTTCAAACAAAAATTTGTGAATCTTTCTCACCTTCTCCCTGTGCGAGACACGTCTTACAAACTGTGTCTCCTGTTACGTTCTCTGAACTGTTTTTCTCATATATTTGTGAAGAGTTTTAATTTGCACGAGAAAATACACAAATAATATAATTTCTCATATAAAATTACAATTTACCAAACCACGTTGCTTCTATTAGACGAAGAGCACTTATCACGCTATTATTAAGATAACACCGAACATACACTAATCAAACGGCTTCAAGTCAAGTTATTCTTCATTTTAGAAGAGTATATAAATAAATATAAAAATTAAATTTGAAATTCGTTGTTCCGGAGAGGAAGGGGTTTGTTAAAATAGAACAAATCCATTGGGCCCATAATCAGAAATCTATGTACAAAATCCCTCTACTGAATAAGGCATGGCGTTGCTAACGTTTTTTGTTTGGGGTGTTACGATTAATGCATTCACACATTTACTACAGGCGCATGGCCGAGACATCATCTGCCGGGGTCCGTAACGCATTTCCGCCTGGACGTTGCTTTCTTTTCCAATTTTAGAAAAGATCTGGGAGTGCCTAAAGGGCCGGTTATAATATCGAACTTTTTTCAAGGTGCGTAGCGACAGTTAGAACCGAGCTCGGTATCTTCAACATAATAAGCTAGGTCGCTGCACGTCTGAGAGACGACAATAAAATTATGTCGGTAGGGCGACAACCATCACCTGAAAGCATGAGTAGCGCCAACTGCCGATAAATCGTCTAAATCAGGCACAACTCAAATAATGACATCTCCTGCGTCTGGAGCACGTGATGTTAGGCTTAGGTCGGCGCGACAAGCTCACGCAAAATTTAACGAGAGCAATTATACAGGGCTGCCAATGCTTGTTTGGAGGCTGTAACTTAGTGCATGGGCGAACACTAGACATGCGATATGTGCCTTCAAGAACTCTCTCGACTAAGGACGCCCCTTGGGGGAACAAACTGCGTAAAAATGTGAACAGATTGCATCAAATAACTCAATAAATTTCAGCAGAAGCGCCTACGGTTCCCTCCTCCATTTACATAGCTAATATATAAAATATGTTCAACCTAAACGACGATAACTGATATATGGATGGATGGAGATCAATATACAAGCTGAGGAGAATAGGGTGTGCCACAAATATGATTTCCGTCCGATGTGAACAACTGCATGTACTGCTGCTATATTTAACAATCCTTTCATTAACTAATTATATATACATGGTCAAATGCCTGCACAGTACAGAATAATGAACTTCAATGGATGTAGAAGGATAGAGTTGTTATCTCATTACAGGTCTAAATATTCGCTTGGAGGGACTGAGGAAAACATCAAAAGGACACCCAAGCGGGATCTCATTACAGAAACGCTTTAACCTCGGCCAAAAGAGATATTCTTATGTTTTCAGTGGTTTTCTTCAATACTGACCGTTTCTTTCCAAATTCTGCTCAATTCAGTAATGAATTGCCCTTCCATTGGAAGCTGTATGGTCTACCCACTGAGTGGGCCATAGAGCAAACCCTGCCCCGTCCAAAAATGAGCTGGCCCCGGACCGACATTTGAAGGCGGTGTCGGCCGAACATGCAGCACAACTGCTTCTGTTCACTGTCTGCTGGGTGCCTGCTGAGTTTTGCAAAGCTCCAGGCACATCCATTCCGGCATACCCTTATTCACAGTCTGCGCCCTCTCTCCAATTCGCCGGATTCTGCATCAGCACTGTAGAATATATCCAGGTAGTTACCAAGTGACGTCACGTGTATGTAGTGACTACACACGGGGTTTGGATAGCTGACTGGATTTATTGGACATTTATATACACAAGTCGTTACTACAAGTAATTATAGCGCAAAAGCTATCGCCACAATTTGTAAGCCACTGGAGCACAAGCTAAGTCTTCTCAGTCTCCTTTCATCAGTCGTCTCCTGGTAACGGATCTTAACAATGGAGATTCTTCAGCTTCTGTATTCACGTCGTTGTCCGTTGGCTAATACTACACATAAATGACAATTTGAGTCGAGTCTTATGTTACGACCGACGGTCAGTCGGCCAGCCTGTCTTCGAATAAAGTTTCCATCTGGGACTTAAGACCACATGTTTATTGCTGTCAGACAGTTGCGGGTTTGTTGATGTGGGGCGCTCTCTCTGACGAGAGGTTGTGTCTGTAATTCAAAATTTTTTGTTGGCTCTCGCCAGTGCAGTCATTCTCGGGACCAAGTCCCGTGGGACTAACGACCATATTTTACTGTCTCAGATTCAAAACTTCCCTTTTCGTCGCCTCCTACGACTCCCAGGGCTACCGTGGAGGTATTCGACCCCATCTTCACACGGAATAATAACAACCTACTCCAACTGTCCTGCTTATAACATCTGGGCATGGACCGCGTAGAAAACGCCGTTTTCAACCGCTCCTTTATTGTTGCATCTGAATTCGTTACCTTGAGAACATGCTTGTTTGAGAAGGCGTTACTCAGTAACGGCTGAGTATATTTGTTTATTAAGAATCCTTTACCTAGCAGCGGACGTTGTTACGCTGTTCGTTACTCGGTCTTGAACTAGCAACGGGTATCTATATGCTACAATATATTTTCGAAAGTTGGGATGACTGATGAACACTGAATTATAAAGGATTTGTAAGGAAGGGGTCATAGCCTAACCACAGTATTATCTCGCAATACTCCTGGAGGGACTGAGGGAGATGACGCAAAATTCAGTTGGGTCAGCCAGTGTACAGATCGAGCTTCGAACCGAATACCTCTCGATGCGATCTCCATTGTTTGGTGCCCACACAGTGTTGCGTAGTTCGTTGCTGACTGGTTCCCTCTTACCCTCCGTGATGTGTCATGTTTTGGCTTGTCTGTACACAGTTCGTCTGAATGACACAGGAGAGGTTCGCAGTGCCCCATGTCACAAGCTGGAACATCTCTCACATGGTGAATTATACGCGTATTCCTGTGCCTGTTTCTTGCTTACATCTTCGCATCGTGCCCCGCGTTTTCCTTATCCCCTTTACAAATATAGACAGGCCGCCTGCACACTCAAAGGAACATGTTACGTATTGCAGTGTTCGTACGCCTGAGAATTGCACTGCGTGCTGGGTCGCCATCAGTAGGAACGTCTGCAAATTGGGATGAGAACACATAAATATGCATTCCATAAAATGGTTTGGCCATGTTTACCAAGTTCTTTTCTTAATCCTGCTCATCCGATTGACCCGTAAATGACAAGTATTCATGAGACATCCTGTGGAGTTCATATTGAAATTTCAACGCTCATATACGTCCCAGCTGACACCACGAACTGTGATGACCTCTATCTAAAAATTCTTCTGTTCTCTTCCTTCGTTTCCGTATGGATTTCTTGAATTCCTTTCGCTATTGCGAGTTGGTAATTCTCTTGTAACAGCCAGGGGTAACGAGGTAGTATAGTTGGTTGAGGCACAATGATACAAGCCGGAAGTTCGCGGGTTCGATCCCCGATGATGTAATTGGATTTTTCGATTGACCTAATCCTTCCAGCTGCACAATGGCCTGGAGTCGATGCAGCATCTAACAGAAATGTGTAACAGGAATCTTCCTGGAGGGTAAAGGGCGGCCGGCGAGTAAGGCTGACATCACAGCCATCTGTGAGCCCATTGTCTACAAAATGTGAGAACTTCGACGTCTCACAACCATATGGGTTTCCACGGCCTGTTACAGAGATATCTTTACTTTTTAAATTTTATTTGTCGCTAGTGTCTTGCAATTTTCTATGTTTTACAGTTCTTCTGTTATTCTATGTTTCTGTATTTATTCGTTGTTTAACGAACCGTTTCCCAGCAATGGATATGTTCGTTGCTGCGGGAACGTGTGCTTGGCGAGCCGTTGGCTAGCAATGAACTTCCACTCTGGTTCCACTATTCCGGCTTTCAGATGTCTTGTCACAATATTTTTGTATTATTTCTGATTCTATTTTTCTAATAAACCATAAATATTAAAAATAAGCGTTTTTATTAATCTTGCGGTCTCTATTATCAGTTGGTCCTTTTGTACGCATCTGGTTCTTTGTGTAATGGCAGCGAAATATTACGGCGATATATTCATATCCCTCCTGTCTCCATTTGTATATTCTATTTTAATTTTTGGTTCATTTCCTCGTCTTGTAGCAATGTTGTATTCATGTACCAGTAATAATTGTTGCAAGCTCTGCTATTGGTGTTTCCAATGTAATTCTCAGCGCGACGTGAAGGCAGTCACTATAACCCCACCTTCTTCTGCCCTGCACAGTATTCCGGTGACGTACATTCTCTCAACCCCAGAAGAATCTTCTTCAATTCAGTATGCATGAAGTCAATTCAATCTACGAGCGACGGTACTGACGCTGATTTCTTGTGACATCTTGAAATTCGACGGAAATCATTAATAAATATTTATTTTGTTTTAGCGGCCTTCGTAGTCTAGAGGTAACGTTCCCACCTCATGACTCGTGGTACGAGGGTTCAAACCCGGCGGAGGTCGTGGAATTTTTAAGGGCGAAAAAATTCAGGGAACAAGTCCTCCGGGAGGGACTTTAAGCCGTGTGTCCCGTGTCGTAGCTTTACGACACGTAAAAGAACCTCATATCTCCAAAGGAGGTCACTGAGCCAAATTCAAGGACGTTTCCCGCCCAACAGTAGTCTCTAATGCCTCTGATAGAGGGGAGAAGCATTATAGACACCACCAAGGCAGTGAAGGCCGAACTCGCTGGCTCGGCGGGACTGATGGTACGCACCAATATCGGTAAGGTATAGAGACTGGTAGAATATCATAGAGGGAAACACAATGAACCAATACTGCTCTAAGTGCATGGGAAAACCCACCCTCTCCAATAACTAACTAACTAACTTAACTATTTTGTTTTTCTTTTAGTTTTACTTGCCTTACATCGGTCACGAATGAGGTGGGACATAGTAACGCTGTACTGGAGTGTTACACATTTGTAATATACTGTTTGTGAATTTGTTTCAGTTTGCTGGCGACAACGAGTCGTCTATTTGACAGCAATGGGGAACCATTAATTTCCTGGAGGAGACTTCCGAGCTGACACCCTGAAACGCAATACGAACCACATGCGAGGGTTTGGAACAATTTTCTTTTGTAGTGTCGGAGTGACCAGGCAACGTCTCTGCTGAACCCACTGAAAGACAGTTCTGAATGTTTTGGGTATGTTTCGTACCTGTTCCTGCAAGGTCCCTTGCTGGCCGACCCACAGCTCATTTATGCTACAAGCTGGAAGGTCGCAGGTTCGATTCGCGATGAGTTCATTGGATTTTTTCAGTTTACCTAATCCTTCCAGCCACACCATGATCCTGGGGTCGACTCAACCTCTAACACAAATGAGTACCAGAGATCTTCCTGGGGGTGAAGTGAGGTCAGCACGTAAGGCTGAAAACTTTACCGCCATCTGTGAGCCGACTGTCGAGAGTAAATGTGGGAGCCTCGACGTCTCATAACCCTATGGGCATCCACAGCCTGTTACAGGGATAGTTAGCACAATATTAATGAGTTCTTCAATAAATAACCTTTTCAAATTAAATCCGAAATCCTACATCGTCCGCCGAGAATCGATTTCTGCCCACGTAAGTTAAACCTGAGTGTCTCATGTTCCCGGTTCCCTACTATCACCTTTATCCAGATTCCCGAAGCGAATTCAGATATAAAAGAAAGGGCGAAAGTCGAATCGATCTCTGAATATCGAAGTGGGCTGAGGACAGAGTCCAACAGCTTTCTAATGATGACGTAAGAGTCTAAGTTATTATCTGAGGACGAGACATTTTCGTTCCCACACCCCATGATATTTGCATCGGCTTGTTTCGGGTGTATCTGTGTACGACAGCAAGTTGGGCGTCACACTTTGTGACCTGCAGCTGACTGAAAGCAGCAGAGAGCTGAGTCTCCCTTCGAACATATGGGGCCAATGTTTATCAAAAATGTCGCAGGAAGTACATTTGTTCCTTCTTGTCACATCCGGATAGGTAACACCCATGTCCTCACCAACAACAGCGTCTGCTCGCACGGTACTGCTTAACCTGACACTCGATAACTTTTCTATCCATGTCGATTGAATTCTACTTTTCAAATATATTGTTAGGTTCTGTTCTGACATGTATGTGCTCCGCGAACCCGTCATGAGCTATCTCTTACAAACTTCCACGTAGTTACAATTTGTGGAATTCTTCAGCATGTCTTGTTTTGTATCGTTGTCGGTTCCGTTCATACGCGGCGCAGCCATATTGCTGCTCTACACTTTGACCTCCATGCCCGTGGAATTGCATTTTTTTGGGGGACAAATATCGTGTCCCTGTGTGCTCGTCATACAATCCTGTGTTATATCGTCAGTTGAATTACTTGCTTGCCCTTCGAATTACATTAGTGCCATATTCCCTTCCGTCGCCATAGTGAATAAATATATCGGTCTAGAACTACAGACCCTGTTCGTGACAATTAGAAGATTATGCAGCGGTAGGCATCTATATATTAATTCTACTAAAATAAATTTTTTCCCTCTACTTAACTAAATAAGCACTACACCATGAAGACGTATGGGGGAGTGGATGTAAAACTCTACATATTCTTGACCTCGACACTAATTTATATTGTGGCATACTGGCTCAAAGGAAGAATTGTAGAGTCAGAAGAACAGGCCATTACAAGGAAGCGGCCCGTAATCTACAAGAGAGTAACGGTGTTTTCTGCGCGGTCCGTGCAGAGATGTTATAAAGAGGACAAGTTAGTAGTTAGATAATTGCTGGGGTTCACTGCATGATTTGCAATATACTATTCTGTGTATGGGTTTCGATTGATAATTGGATTTACTGAACACTCACAGACCGTAACTACAAGTAAGTATAGCGCTGTCGCTAATTCACACACTCTACAATTTAGTGCAGCACGCACTACATCTTATCAGTCTGCTGTATCTGTACTGGTTACCGCCTGGTAACGGCTTCTAATGCCGTAGATTCCTCGTATTCCGTGTTCACGTCCTTACTGTCCGGCGACTGCCTCACAACTAACTAAATCAAAGTCAAAATCACATTGCGACTGACTGTCAGTCAGTCAGTCAGTCAGTCAGTAAGCCATGGTATACCACTGTAGGTCGCGGTGCAAGGGCCGAGAAGGCCCACCCCTTATACATTCATTCATTCAAGTCTTGGTGTCTAACCCCATCTGAGGCTCATGACCAGATATTTATTACTATATGAGTTACAGTATTGTTTTTGTGGGGCGCACTCTCTGACGAGAGGACGGGTCTGTCTTTTGTGTATGCTGCTGGCCCTTGCCAGCGCAGACTTTCTCGGGCCCAATTCCCTTGGGACTCGCGACAACTTCCGCACTGACAACACAGAAAAGAGTTACGTGATCGCTTCACTGTTGCGTAAACGCCGTGTTTACAGGTTTTGCTGGGGAACGCTGCCGAGAGTTGTTTATTGCTTCGTAGTAACAGCGGTGTCCCCTGTTACGTCACTGTGGGAAGTGCTGTTACGTCACCTCGGGGGAAGAGGATGGAGTGTTGACTGGTCTGTTACCGCAGCAGCGGCAGTTGCTCCGATTCTGTTACGTCACCGCTGGAGGGGGGGTGTTTACCGAGCTTTGCGCTGTTCACGTCACATTATATTGTCTGAGACACACAACAGGATGCAATCAATGAAAATATTTCTTCTATTGTTTCAGCGTATCTACTGTACGGACCGCGTAGAGAATATCGCTTCCCAGTAATTCTATTGTTGCGTGTTAGGAATATGTTGAAGCTGTTTCCTAGCAGCGGCTGTTTTATAGCTGCTTATTTATCGGTAGTTGCCTAGCAACAGGTCTACATGCCATAATATGCTGCACATTTCCCTTTGTTGTTCATCTCATACTTAGTGCGAGTTAGAAAATTGTATTATTCATTTATGGTAAATCATTCATTATTAAATTCGTGTGTTCGGAATATTTCCTTTACACTACTTCAGAAAGATTTTACATGTACACAAATTTAATAAGGATTAACCATTTATGAAGAACACAATTTTCAGACACGCACCACATGTAAGACATAAGAGAAGTGGCAGAGCATATTTCGCAAATTATGTAAGTGACAACTGTTTTAAAAGCACGATTCAAGAGGCACTGAAGATGGTAGAGAAGACTAAATGCGCCTCATACAGAAACTGTAGCGCTGTATACAGACGTTATTTTCGTATATGCAAAAACCTTAATAGTGCACACCGCAGGAATGAATTCTTTCAGCAAGGAACATTTTTAAAATTTATTACAAAATAACCATACGGATCCAGTGGCTGGATAATTTTATGTGCCCTGTGTGCCATGGAGTGGGTAGACAGTGCTCGTTACTTTCTACATAACTCGTTTTTAAAGTTAAGACCGCTTGGGTAATTATTTCCAGAACTCCCGCAGCTGTACGTAGGGGCGGTGTTACTGCAATTGGATTACACAGCGGTCTGAGGATGGAGATTGGAAAGGGGGGTAGTTCCGTCAGTTTTAATATGCCATCGGCTAAATAGATTTCTCTTTCAAAATTCATTTAGATAGAATATCTCTATGTACCGTTTTCGTAAATATTTTAACCGAACTCAGTGAAAGTAATTAAACGTAATTGTTATTTGCAGATCGAATTACAACAAATATTATTCCGATGTGAGCTCAACATTCTCATCTCGGTAGACGCCGCAAAGTTACACAAAGACGCCAGGTTTAAATTGAACCGTACGGACACACAATGGAGTGGGAACTAGTGCCAACTTTACGCGAAATCCGTTCAAGAGTCTCGGGAATGAAATATGAGTAAAAGGCAGACATCATTCCCCCAATAATGCCTTCATTATATGCGCTTCATCGAAGGAACAGGGAGACCCATTCACACATCTGCAAACTTATTGAATCTATTTAGTATCAGGAACAACTCCTGCCACGGCACAACGGCTCAGTGCTCAGGCGAAAGTCAGACGCTGTTCCCTTCAAGTTAGGCCCCATAAGTTCTCATGCTAACTGGCCCAGAAAAGAAACTCTCTTCTTCTATGTATTTGTGGAAACTTCGGCATAACCGAATGGAGTTTATAGAAATATCACATGCTACAGTCAGCTTCATGCAAGAGTCTATCCAACGTGACTCTGGTGAGAGGAAGATGTTATTTCACGCATCTTTGTGAAGCACAGTCTGTTCTAACAACTAACTGAAAGGCCGCGCCATAGCTCAAGCGGTTAGTCGCTGGCTTCCCATCGCGGCGGCCCGGGTTCGTTCCCGGGTCTGGTCAAGTAGGTTTTGTGATGGAAAAAGTGGCGCTGGGGCAGGTTCTCTCCGAGTACTTCGGTTTCCCCTGCCAATCTTTATTCCACCAAATTCTCCATCATCATAATCACCCGAGGCAGGCTACAATAGGCCAATCAGTGGACGCCGTGCCGAGTGGACCAAGTTGGACTCCACATCCCACTAAGCGAACTAAAAAAAAAGGGTGGGCTCAATAACTAACTCATTGACTAACTAACTAACTCCATGGAGCTGAGTGAATTGCGAGAAGCTAGTAATGAAAGGTTATCAGCTCCGTCCGGTGTGGCTGAGAAATATATATTTTTTTTAATCTTTCATCCTTGACATGTTTCGGTCGGAGCGACCATCTTCAGAAGGATATATCAATACAAGCGGAAACTAGTATTACAATGCAATTGGTCATTATCAGTACATATACACAATAACATTACAATGCCATGAATATAGAATCTGATATTTTAACAACTAGAGCAACGTGCCTGAATATATTAAAATATTTATTTATAAATTACTATATACATTTTTTTTAATTCTCTAAGTGGGGGGTGGAGTCCAACTGGGTGCACTCGGCTCGGCGGCCACTGATTGGCCTATTGTAGCCTGCCCAAGGTGATTATGATAATGGAGAATTTGGTGGAATTAAAATTGGCAAGGGAAACCGAAGTATTCGGAGAAAACCCGCTCTAACGCCACTTTGTTCAACACAAATACCACTTGACCAGATCCGGGATCGAATCCGGGCCATCGCGATGGGAAGCCAGAGACTAACCGCTTGAGCTATGGCGCGGCCAATTATTATAGTTAGTTTATTTACAAGTGTGGTTTCGAAACTTTATTAAAAACCAGAAGCAAGTTGGTTCGTGTCCCCTATACTGCCTATGTTTCAAGGAAGATGAACGACACGAACCAAATTGTTTCTAGATTTTAACAAAGTTTTCTAAACCACACGTTTAAATAAACTAATTATAATAATTTATAAGCATTTTAATAGATTCAGGGAAATCGCTGTAATTGTTAAAGGCTAAGATTTTATATTCATGGCACTGTAATGGTGTTGTATGTATGTATATATTACCTCTTTATTTGACCGTCACAACACAGCAAATATAGAACTTCAAGGACAATGCTCAGTGTAGTTCTGCTACATGTTTCGGCCACGAGTGGCAATCATCAAGCAAACACACTTCAACAAATGTACAACATCGAACTGCAGTACGTAAAATTTGATACAATGTTATAAACATTTAAGTTAACTTGCACAAGAATACACACGGCAGGATTCATGAAATTAAAATTATGTATACATTGATAATGACCAATCACGTTGTAATAGCAGTTTCCACATGTATTGATATGTCCTTCTGAAGATGGTCGCTGTGACAGAAACATGTCAAGGATTAAAGATTAAAAAGGAAAGAGAAACAATATCAAACACACGGGACAGTGTTGATAACCTTTTATACTACTGGTAATGTGACGGACCAGGATGAACCAAATCAAATTTATTCAAGTAATTTCCAGCATTTTATGAAACCCAGATTTTCATTTCCATTTTCATTAGACTTCGCAAATAGCCCCTATCTTGTGTCATATCGTCCAGTTCCCATCCTACTATCCCAGGCCTTCAAGGTCCAATTGAATATTATTCTACCACCCATCCCTAGGTTTTCGTAGTGGGCTCTTTGCAATGTGTACTACAGCAGAGTAAAACTAATCTAAGCTTCTCTACGAGAGATTACGTTTCTTGCAGGCTTCGTTTACCTTTCGTTTCTGAATACTGATGAATCAACCTCCTCTGAAACAACGATAAACTTCTGTCAGAATATACAACGTAACATACCAATAGATACTGCTTTCTGAAACTTCTCTGTCGTACAGGTATGAGAAAACTGGTGGAACAAATAGGACTATGCATGAGCAAGAAACTGAAGGAAGAGCTAAAGACGACATACATGCCGACTACTTCCTAGCTCGACACTGCGACCTAACTTGATGGTTGTGTCTGGCCACTTAATTTTGCCAGAGATAACCGAGCGTAATCTAATTACGGTTAATCAAGTCAGAACGCCACTTCTGATTACAAAGTCACCAGCTCCATTCGTATAGCGTGTCTGAAACATTTGTGAGGTTGCGTCATCACGATGTAATGGCGTCACCCATTGCGTTATTTTTACAGCGTTACTAGATTATATTTGCACTCGTTGAATACACAGAAGCCGACGACAACGGCCGCGGGGACTAAGGCACGAACCGTCTTCGCTCGCTCGAACACTGGGGTCGTGGGCTCGAGTCCCACTCGAAGCATGGATATCTGTGTTCATGTTGTTCTGTGTGTAGGTAGTGGCCTTGCGACTGGCTGATTCTCCGTCCAAGGAGTCCTACCGACTGTGTATGGAATTAAGAATTCGAAAAGTGGCCAAGGTCCAACAAAGGACTGTAGATAGATAGATAGATAGACAGACAGACAGACAGATAGACAGACAGACAGACAGAGAGACAGACAGATAGATAGATAGATAGATAGATAGATAGATAGATAGATAGATAGATAGATAGATAGATAGATAGATAGATAGATAGATAGATAGATAGATATAGATACAGATATAGACAGGGGGACTGTCTTCCATAAATTTGCCTACTGATGGTATGACATGTCATACCATACTGAAGTTATCCTGAAAGACGTTTCGGATGGGCTATAACACTTTGCACACTCCTGGAAACATAGACGTCGTTGAGGCCGCGCCATAACTCAGGCTGTTAGTCGCCGGCTTCACACCGCGGCGGCCTGGTTTCGAGCCCAGGTCAGGTTACGTGGGATTTGTGGTCCCAGTACTTTCCCTTGCAAATTCTCATTTCATCGACTTTTCACACTCATCATAATCTGTCGTCATTTGCTCGTATAATAGGCCAAACAGTGGCCAACTTACCAAGTGGACTCAGTCTCACCCCACCCCACACCTCGTTGTCCAACAGATAAATTGGACCGTTTTGCGTCTAGCTTGCTTCAAGCCTGTAGAACTGATGAGATACCAGTGCCAGCCCCCCCCCCGGGACGTATCACAGTTGAACTGCAGCGAACCGCAATCCCCCAGCGAACAACTGGTTGCAGAATCGCAGGGGCCACGTTCAGAGCGGGAAAAATAGCAGCATAACGCCGCGAGCAATATCCAAACATGAAATGCCTTCTTCAGCACGGTTATGTGCCTGGAATTTTTCCATGGCACCGGTTCTTAGAATAAAGCTCGAAGTGGATCCGTCCAGGATATGAGAGGATCCTGCAGAGAAAGGATCTCTTCATATCCTTTCTCAGGAATGGAAATAAAACCCATTTAAGAAACTTTGTGGTTTTTACTCTAAGGGCTGAAACAAAGCACAAATAAATGTCATATAATAGTGTGTTATACCATTCAACGTCAAGTAACTTGAAAATTACATGGTCTTCATTATCCTTGCAGCAAAATACTGTGGTATTAATCCATATTGCAGGTTTTGAGGTTCGCAGCTGTGATGTCTTTGGAGATGCGTAGTCCAGAAGAAGTCTAGTGACGTTTCAGAGGAATATACTGCCTCCATCTTCATGGTAGAGGAATATGTAGAGCAAGACAACAGCAAGAAGCACTCAAACTGTTTCCTGTTTGCTTCTAGCTGGTTGCTTGGTTATACCTTCAGCCCTGAAGATGGAAGAATTATATTCCACTAAAAAGGCTGTGAATTTCTGTAGGACTACATGGCGTCACATATCAGAAAATGGTCCTCTTTACGTACCCACAAGTATTCCCGAAGTATTTTGAGAATGTCAGTTGTATGACGAAAGGGGCCAATGGAAGGCTGTGACTTCCTGTTGGAAAAGACCTTCCGGAAGTTAAATCTAAGTTATGTTCTTTATTAATTAATATTAGGTTATTTAATGATGTACCAGCTGCAGAGTACCTATATCGTCGAATGAGGTGGGCAGAAACACCGGAAAATTCATTAGATCTCAGGTCATGCCATATGGAATTTATGGTGATTAAAGTAGCATTGGGGTGGGTTTTACCCCAAGTAGTTCACTCTCCCTCACCATTCTCGTTCCATCAACTGCTTCATACTCATGGACCATCCTGTTATCTAATGCTATAAGTGGTCGCTACTTAGATCGCTGTTAACTAACCAACATATGGAGAGATTGTTGTTAGGGATGAGTGTCTTGAGGAATTTCGTGGAGAGTCGTGACATGTGTAATATAAAGGTGGAGCTATCCCCGTAACAGGCCGTGGAAGCCCATAGGATTGTGAGACGTCGAGGCTCCCACATTTTCTAGAAAATCAGCTCACTGATTGCGGTGATGTCAACCTTACGCACCGGCAGAAAGCCCTTTTCTCCCCAGGAAGGTTCCTGGTATTCATTTCTGTTAGAGGCTGAGTCGACTTCAGGGCCATAGTACGGCTGGAAGGAATAGGTTAATTGAAAAATCAAGTGACATTGTCGGGATTCGAATCCGCGATCTTCAAACTTGTACCATAGTGCCTCAACCAACTGCGCTACTGAGTGCTTCCCTTGTAAAATTACGAAGAAGAAATTCATCTTGAAATACTAATGATTGCGACGGAGAACTTCAGCGAAATATGACATCGAGATTCCAACTCCCGCTACACCAAAATGTTCAGTAGTCTGTCTCAGTAATCGGATACACGGCTTTAAACGTCTTTACGACATAAGACGAATGGTTCAGGAAAAGACGCGTTCATGATTATAACATATCCAACGTGTGATTTCGGCTTCTGCTGGTGCGACGTGTAGAATTTTGACGGTACTCTAACATTTCGGTAAATATTTTTTTGCCATCTTCTTTTTTAATATATTTCGAATTCTTGCAGACTCTTAAATAGATACAAATATTACATGTTTTTAAATTTCAAATAATTTTATATTTTCTCTGTGTTGTGTTCGATTTATGTATCCCGTCTTAGAGTTGGCATATGTGCCCGGAGATAAGGAATAACTCTATCGATTGGGCGCAAGTGAGTAGGTTTTACCTGAAGACAGAAACATGATTCAGTCTCCGAAACGTTGTGTTTTGAAAAACAAACAGTGCCGTATTTATATAAAAACAAGACGATGGATAATATCCAGAAACATAATATTTGCACTAATGTACCATCGTCACAGACTTATAGATCTTGAAGTGGGTAAGGCATTCTGAATTTAGCATATTTAACAAAAGCCCACGTAATGGGGGGAAAGAAGTTTGATTTCTCTCGGCACCATTTCTTTGTCTCATCCCCACTGGGATGCTATTTCTTCGCTAAAAGGTTGCAGCCTCCACAGTTTTCTTTTCGTTACTATAATTTCAAATGTCCATTTCCAATCAGAATATTGCCTTCCGTTCATTTATCATTTCATACTCAGTTCCATAATCTGTTTTTTACTGTGAATGTACTAGTACTATGTAAGGCTATTGCATTAAAAGAAATGACGCAAGAAAATCACAACAAAAAGTTCTGGGAAGTATTAAGCGCCTATATTCCTTTTAATACTAATTATGTATATAGTCGTTGTCGTGGCAAAATATTTACCAAGCCGTTACCTATCAACAGCCGTCTCTTCTGGCTTCACTATTCCGACTTTCAGGTATAATGCCACATTTCTCCTTCCTTTCGGCTGCTCGTCCCGACTAACCTACAGGCGTACGCCTTGTTGTTAAGGGGGTGACAAAGATACACAGATAACAAGTTGATCTCAGAAGCCTACTTTTGGCTAGATGAAGAGTAACATGAAAGTATATCACGATTCCCAACACATGTTCGCATAAACACATGCATACACAGGCCTA
Source organism: Cryptotermes secundus (assembly GCF_002891405.2). Lineage (NCBI taxonomy): Eukaryota > Metazoa > Arthropoda > Insecta > Blattodea > Kalotermitidae > Cryptotermes > Cryptotermes secundus. The sequence goes on from NW_019739595.1 coordinate 237,374, forward strand.
CACAGGCCTAAGTATAAGGAATTAACATTATGCATAAAAACATTCATGTATAAATATTACACGATTCTCTGTGTCTTGAGACATGCGGTTATACTCGTGTTTTACTGCGCTTATAAGTCGATATATATTGAGAAACATTAGCATAACGAATACAGCTTCTACTCTCCTGAACTTGGAAGCAGAATGTTCCTCCGAAAATTTCGCATTCACGTACGAGACAATTTATACACTAGAGAACCACAACCCGACTTCAGTCTCTGTTCGATATGTCACTATTGCCCGAACCGCGTTTGTACTAGTCGTGACTGCACATAATAGCAGATGGTGGGCTTCACAAACACTGGCTACCCCCCACCCCAGTTTTAATCGTACCTTGGCTCTTCTCGGGGATTCGTAAAATCAATTCCGATTATTAATCCACAGAAACAGACTGCTTGAAACCGCAGCCACGCCAAGCAATGAGACGGCAATTATAAACATATTATTGGACAGCATTCACGCTGTTTCCCGCCCAACGTAGCGACACTGAATGCTTAGCAGCCACAATATGACCAGTGAGCGAAACAAGGACACAAGTCCATATTCAGGACTGACGGTAAACACACGTATACTTGCAACAGTAACAAAGTTTTGCAGATCACTGATGAATCATGAAGTAGAAGGAGTATGAAAGGAAGGCGTCGTGATGTAATCTGAGGTACTACCCCGGCAGTTCTATAGAGTGACAGAGTAAAACCACTAACGACCAGAATCAGGATACGTGGTTTCCAGACCGATGCTAGAACCCGGATAAAGCTGTCCCTGCAACAGGCCGTGGTTAGTGAGACGTCGAGGCTCCCACATTGTCTAGAAAATCGGCTCACAGATGACGGTGAGGTTGCGAGCCTTGCGCGCTGGCCGCCGTTTACCCACAGGAAGATTCCTGGTACTCATTTCTGTTAGAGGTTAAGTCGAACCCAGGACCATAGTGCGGCTGCAAGGATTGAAGGATTAGGTCAATTGAAAAATCCAATGGCATTATTGGGAATCGAACCTGCGACCTTCAACCTTGTAGCGTAATCATACGTAAAAAAAAATAAGGGAACAGTTCGAAGGCAACATGTTCTGGGAAGTTACTCCGCGTGGTTCGGCAGAAGTTCATTAAAGCTTCGGAGGGAAATATTGCTTCCATCTTCAAGATCGGAGAGTAATTCAAGTAAAAGCTAACGACAAAGTTGCCCCTGTGCTTAACTATTTAAGCACTATGCCTTGAAGACGCCTAGGAGAGTGGATGTATAGATCCACGTATTCTTGGCCTCGGTACTGATTGGAGGCGAGTGGTCAGCTTCACACTCCAGCCGCTTTACCCCCGAGGAAAGAGCCTTAGGTACCCATTGTATAGGAGGTTGGGTGGGCTTCAGAGCCGGTCTGGACGACATGGAGAAATAAAAATTCTTCTCCCCCCCCCCAGGACTTGAACTCCAGTCCCTTTGTCGTCCAGCCGTTAACCAGTCAGTATACTGACTGTACTGTCCTGGCTCTTGAGTAATTCAAGTGAGATTTAGGTGGCAAACAGCTCCGGGACGTCGGCGAAGAATTACCAGACTACATGCAATTACATCCAAATAACAGGGATGTTCATAGCCACCGCTGAGCGAACCAGTAAAGTATGCGATGCGAACCGTCTTTGTTACGGATTGTACCGGGGTGTGTGGTTTAACAACAGAGATTTCCAACGCACTGACGGCAGGCCCTGAAGGTGGCCAAAGAGTAGCGTGGACACGCAATGAAATTGTCGCTTAACTACCGTTGTGGGTAGCTAATGTAAACAAAACAATGGAACACAAAGAGTGAAGCTGGGTACCGAACATGAGGCTTTGGTGAAGCGCATCACAGGGAGGGTGGCTGTCACGTTCATACTTGTCAGTACTGGGGTGGTGAGAGGGGGAGAAAGAGAGGGTTGAGAACATACAACAGGAGGGAACAAACACGCGCACCGGGGTGACAAGAACATAAGCAACGAAACATAAGACAGCAGTTTCCTCGTCCATTATTTTAACACCTGATGATGACCACATTCATCGAAATATGTAGTGTAAAACTTTTAAGGCTTTAAAGAACATTAGTGCTGCACGTGAAACTATAAAAAATCTAATTGACACAAATGTCACAGAATATTTCACTTCACGACGTTTGAATAATAAACAGGATCATCATTAAACACTAGTTATATTTACTGGGGAGCTGGAATAGCGTAGTTGGTGTAGTGTCTGGCTACGGGTTGGACGACCGACGGGTCGGAGTTCGAGTCCCGGAGAATCCTTTCTTCTCAACTTTGTCAAAATCAGCTCTGGGGCCCACCCAGGCTCCTATCCAAAGGACACTGGAGGCTGTTTCCCTGGGGGTAAAGCGGCTGGGGCGTGAAGTTGACCATTCACTTCCAGCAAGTGCCGAGGTCAAGGAAACGTGGATCCATACATCCACTCCCTCATACGCCTTCATGGCGTAGTGCTTAATTAGTTAAGCACAGAGATAACCGTACCTTTATATATATATATATTGGGAAAGAGACGTAATGTAATTCAATCAATAAGCATTAAACTTTAATAATTAATAGTCATAACACATCGTCCAATTCCCGGTAGCGTCCACGGCGTCCAGTTCCAAATCTGGAGCCCTTCCAGCCTCTTATCCCACTACTACGGGGTTCTTACCCCGGTGGCTAAAACGACAGGGGCGTCAAGCTAATCACTCACTTCCTGCTAATGCCGAGGTCAAGAAACTTGGAACTATGCCTCCACTCGCAACATGTGTCTTCATGACATATTTTATAACTAATTAAGCACAGGAACATTCTTTATCTTCCTTTGCAATCGTGCCTAGAAACACCCATTCTTCTTAAAACTGGGTTATGGAACTGTATATAAAGGACCGCGCCATAGTTCAAGCGGTTAGTCGCTGTGTTCCCACCGCGGCCGGCCGGGTTCGATCCCGGACCTGGTCAAGTGGGATTTGTGGTGGACAAAGTGGCGCTGGGGCAGGTTTTCTCCTAGTACTTCGGTTTCCCCTGCCAATCTTCATTCCACCAATTCCTCCACAATCACCATCACCTATCATCTGGGGCTGGTACAATAGGCCAGACGTGACCGCAGTACAAAGGACTTAGTCCCACCCCACTAGCATACGTTCATTTCATTCATTCATTATTAGAGGGGGTGGGTTTCCCCGTGCACTTAGACCAGTTATTAGTCCATTGTGCGTCTCCCTTTAATTTCTGTCGCCATACCCTTCCAGTACTGGTGCTCGCTATCAGCCCCATTCTGCCAGCGAGGTCGGTCCTCTTCTGGCAGTGGTACCCGATACTTCCCCATCTACCGGAGGTACTGGAAACTACTTGGGCAGGAAACTTTTTGCCTAATTTTGTTCAGAGGTCTCCTAGAGACATGAGGATCTTTTACGTGCCGTAAATCTACCCCACTAGCATTAAAAAAACTCTAAACAAAAGCTATTTCTCCGTACAATTCCTCTCCAAACACTTCATGTAAACGATGGAACGATTTTTAGGAAGAAATTTTGAAGTTCTGTAGTACACCACTCTAAAGTTTGCTTCATTCCTCAGGAGCGTCGTTATTTCCAAAGCTGCTGCACCGTAACTCCATTAAAGAGCCACCCTGTAGCTCTTTCTGAGAACGTTAATGCAGAAACTGAATACTGCGTCTGTATGGATGCAAGAACAAGCGTCGCGGGGTAGATACGTGGAGAGTATATATCAACAACGGATTTGGAGTCACTCGACAGTCAACATGACAGAGTCTTACGCGTGTGTGTTTCCAGACAGCCTTGGGCTCAGTGCAAGCGAGAAATCGAAGTGACGAGGCCCTGGGGAGAAGAAACACATCCAAACGGCTGGGTACGTGCCACGGAAAGAAGCAAACATTCGTTCTCATTGTGGTCGGTGTCCACGCAGCTTAAATGGGGCAAAATAAACACCTGGAGGATGATTTAATCTACTTTCCCATTTGATGCGTTTCAACTTATAAAACTAAAGCTTTTATGAAACTTCAACATCTATTGTGAGGCAGTTTTAATGAAATATTTTAGTGTGACGTTTTATAATGAAAGTTTCAACCGCTACAGTGAATGCGGACGTAATGGATGAGAAATATTTTATTTAAAACGCATACAAATCAAACTAACCAAAAAAACCCTTACCATAGACCCAAACCAACCCAAAATTAAAAAAACTTAACTAAAATAGTAAAAACACGCAACAGCACATACCCTCCTAACTTAAGCAAAACCCCAGCCAAAATCATCGAACCAGACACGGGGGCCTCCACGTGAGCCCTAGGCAGCCATAAATGAACCAAAAACATAGGCATCTTAACTACGCAGAAATCAAAGAGTTATTGCTAGTGGGGTGGGACTAAGTCCCTTGCACTGCAGCCACTTCTGGCCTAATGTACCAGATCACAGAGTTACTGCAGTCGACTTGTGTATTAAACATCCGATGGAACCCACGTCGCCAGGCCGAAGGACTTTTCTCATACCTTCAGGCTGTCTGCTCAAAGTGCAACGTGACCTCACAGATGTTTGATATTGTGACGTGACGCCCGAAAGCCGGAATAGTGGAGGCAGATCGGAAGTTGATTTCCTAGGCAACGAGTAATAACAGAGCATGTTCCCGTCACAAACGTTATCATGGGATTATTATACATGACTTCCGTGGAAACATTCAGCTAAGCATGTAGGTTACTGCGGAACTGGAAATGTTTCCGTGGTAACGCGTGCTTAGGCAGACAGTTACTGCAGGCACAAAATACATAACTGTTCGACTCGGTGTCCCTTATTCCGTACACCGAGCAGATATTAAACAGAATGCATTCCTGAATAGAAAACAGAGTTAAAAATCGAAGGCAGAGCTCAAAAGTGAAGTAAGAGGACACAGAAAATGTGCGAAATGTTATAATTGAGTGTAATTTTGATACTTACGTCAAACAGACCTAATTATCCAATCCAAGATCCACAATTATTAGTCACGCAACCCTCGAACACTATCATTCTCAATATTACAATCGTGGGTCAACGAACAAACTGAGGAACTAATATAAATATATGTTGTTATATATTTACACGTATATCATTCAACGAGTGAATTGGTCAGATTGCACAATTGCGCGTTGGACTGTACAGATCTGTTTCTTCTCGTCCCCCGAAGAACAACTGATGTATTCCGTTCGTCATAACGCCAAGCTGAAGCTCAACCGGCATGTGGAGGTTAAGGCAAAGGCAAAGCTGTCCCTGTGCTTAATTAACTCAGTACTATGCCATGAAGACATAAGGGGGAGCGGAGGTACAGCTCCACCATTCTTCACTTTGAAACTAAGTGAAGGTGAGTTGTCAGTTTCACTGCCGGCCGCTTTACCTCTGTGGGAATCCCCCACATGGTACCCATTCGACAGGAGATTGGGTAGGTCTCAGGGGCACTCTGGACGCTGTAGAAGAGAAAAACTGTGCTTGGCCGGGAACCCAGGCAGTCCATCCCGTATCCCCTTCGCTACAGCGACTGGGCTATCGACATGTGAAGGGTACTTATTATTTGTGGTGGACAAAGTGGCACTGGGGCAGGTTTTCTCCAAGTACTTCGGTTTCCCCTGCCAATCTTCATTCCAACAGTTGCAATCACCCTCACCTATCATCTGGGGCTAGTACAATAGGCCAGAAGTGGCCGCAGTACAAGGGACTTACTCCCAACCCGCTAGCATTAATAAAATTACTTACTTACTTATGGAGCTGAGCCCTTCTTGAGGGGAAGCCAAATTTGCAGCTACTCAAGAATTTCCAAGCATTTTATGGAACCGAAGGTTCATTACCGTGTTCATAAGAGCCCTCCACTGGTCCATATCCTGAGCCAGATCAATCCAATCCATACCATCCCATTCTATCTCCCTCAGATCCATTTTAATATTTTCCACCCACCTACGCCTTGGTCTTCCCAGTGGTCTCCTTCCTTCTGGCTTTCCCACCAATATCCTAGTGCATTCCTCTTCTCCCCCATTCGTGCTATATGCCCTGCCCACCTCATCCTCCATGACTTGATCATTCTAATTATACCTGGGGAAGAGTACAAGTTATGAAGCTCCTCACTGTGCAGTTTTCTCCAACCTCCTGTCACTTCATCTCTCTTCGGTCCAAATATTCTCCTCAACACCTTGTTCTCAAACACCCTCAGTCTATGTTCTTCCCTTAATGTCAGAGACCAAGTTTCACATCCATACAGAATCATCGGCAAAATTATAATTTTGTATATTCTAACTTTTATGTTTTTGAACAGCAGACGAGAAGACAAAAGACAAAAGACTGGATGGTAGCAAGCATTACCCGAGTTCAATCTCCTCTTAATTTCCTCCTCAATCAGGTTTTGATGTGAAGGGTACCGATGGAAATATGGCGGCGCTGACTATGACGAGTACTGTCCCTAGGATATGACCCAGTATATCTTGGTAGCTTTTTAATAACGGTCCGGACGACACATACTGCCTCCATATCATAACTGAGGCTCTCACTGCGATGGTTGTCACACGTACTGTATTCCTGGACATGAGGCTGTGCAGAATGGTAGAAGCTTACCGACGTTTCGGTGGAGCGTATTACTTCCATCTCCAGTTTCAAAGAGTAAGCCAAACAAACATCTTCTTAGACTTAGTATTCTCATAGTTGTACGAGTGTAAAGTAGTATCGTCTTTCATGTGACACCGTGTAGTCTGGTAGATATTTACGGACGTTTCGTTGGAAAGTACTTTCTCCATCTTCAATGTAGAGGAGAAAGTTTAGTAAGCACACTTTTCAGATTTGAGGCTCTCACGGCGCTATGTATAGTATTGTCTTCTGGAACGTGACGCCGTGTAGTCTTAGAAACTCACCTATATTCGTACTTCTCTTTCCAGAAGACCACATAATATCAATTCGCCTATATTCAACTCATATTGCGACTCTGACCGATATGTTTGCAGTGATGAAGATGGCCAGCTGTTGGCGGTACTGTCCCTTCTGATGTTCTTTCCCCCCCCCCTTGGCACTACAGCCCCAGCGGGCCTAGGCCTACCTCCATGAACTTCTCCGTTCACTTCGGTTTTTCTAGATCTTACACATTCGGTAGAACTCCTTGGGCGGGTGATCAGCTCGTCGCAAGGCCTCAACCTGTAGACAAACACAGAAAAACGCATACAAACATCCATGCCTTGAGTGGGATTTGAACCCACGATCTCGGCTTCCGAGCGAGCGAAGACAGTGCACGCCTTAGACCGCTCGGCTACCGTGACCGGCCCTGATGTTCTTATGCCCTCATGGAATTAAGTGCGCTTTGGAGCCTGCGCAGAGTTTATGTGAATATTATTCCAGGCATTGCCTTTTGCCTGACGTACAATTGAAACTAATTTTCCTCTTGGGTCTTGTACCGTGTGGACGTTGCAGAGCTACATATCTTCTCAATCATTAGTGCTAAATTGAAGTGGGGTTGACCACTGGGGGCCAGGTGATGGCTAGTGACCAGTTTGGGGCCGTAGACAGAAACAAGTGTTCAAATGTCCCTTTTCAGGGCCAGAGATACACCTAAAAGGCCGCCGGCAACTGGTGTCCCCAAACGGCCACGCATTTGGGGCAATTACGCGGTCCTGTGTAGGGTTGCGTGACAGCTTCCCTCTTCCACTTTTGTTATGGCTCGGACAGAACAGGCCGTACACTCTCCTGCAGACCTCTTTGACAAATGCATGAACACATACTCCACTCATCTGACCCTGAAAATGGAAGCAGCTTGTTCATCCCAAACGGCGGCAACAAGTCCAACATACACAGAATGCGAGGAACCAAGTGTAAGGCCAGCAAAAGAATGAACATTTGTCAAGGCTAGAATCAGGTTAAAGAAAAGGTGAAGCTATCCATGTTAAGAGGCCGTGGAGGCCCATTGGGTTGTGAGACGTCGAGGCTGTGCAGTTGTCGGCCTCAAGCGCCGGCTGACCGCCCTTCGCCCCCAGGAAGATTCCTGGTACTCATTTCTGTTGGAGGCTGAGTCGACCCCAGGGCCATAGTGCGGTTGGAACGATTAGGTTGATTGAAAAATCACTAATTTTTAAATTAATTTTATTAGTGTTGAATTCTAAGTACTGGGTCATTAAAAGACTCAAAATTAAGAAATAATAATACATGGGTCACTATAGTACGAACTGGAGCCTATACAGAGACGGGCTACGGTTTGGACGACCAGGTTTCGATTCTCTATATGGACAAGAGTTTACTTCACAGAGTCCATACTGGTTGTGGTGCCCACCCAACCTCAAATCCAACAGGTACTGGGGACTGTTTCTCTGAGGGTAAAGCGGCTGGGGTTTGAAGCTGACCACTCACGTCTGTCTAATGTAGAGGTCAAGAATGGTGGAATTATGCCTCCATCCCCATACGTCTTCATCACACAGGGCTTAATTTATTGAACACAAGGACATATTTGACTTTTCAACTTGTTAAAATAAGAGTCACCTCATGACGGCAGCAAAGCGAATACTCTAACGATCGTTTGGACAGCGGCGACCGTGCCACTGTCAGAGGTATTCAGAGAATCGGTGTCACAGTCAGCTGAACATCTTGATCAGCGCATGGACGTGGTCTCCTTAGCGAGTTATGGCCCGGTTCATGGCGTCAAACCAATACGTACAGGTGAAGATGAATTTGTCCCTGTGCTTAAATAATTAAGCACAACACCATGAAGGCGTACAGGGGAGTGGATGTATAGATCCATATTTTCTTGACCTCGGCACTAGTTGGAGGTGAGTAGTCAGCTTCACGCCCCGGCAGCTTCAACCCCGACTTACCTTAGAAGAACAATAGAATACCTAGCATATTTATTTTTATTGCTAGTGGGGTGGGAGTAAGTCCCTTGTACTGCTGTCACTTCTGGCCTACTGTACCAGCCCCAGATGATAGGTGATGGTGATTGTGGGGCAATTGGTGGAATGAAGATTGGCAGGGGAAACCGAAGTACTCGGAGAAAACCTGCCCCAGCGCCACTTTGTCCACCACAAATCCCAATTCACCAGACCCGGGATCGAACCCGGGCCGCCGCGGTGGGAAGCCAACGACTAACCACTTGAGCTATGGCGCGGCCATATCTAGCATAAATAATGTTAAAGATTTTATGGCGACAACTGTGCGGTTACAGTAAAGTATGATTCTCGCATTAAACAGAGATTGTTTTTCTAAACACAATTAAGCGGTTGATTTTAGTAAAGGAGGCGTAACATATTTCTTGCTACGTAAGAACTGCATTCTTGAGTATTATTTACAAGGAATTCTCGCTCCAAACGGCTAAGCCACTTCTGTCATCACCCCTTTGTTGCGGCGTAAACGCGAAGAACATACGACGCGAGCGCCATTGCCTGCATCTGGCGCGCAGGCACACCACACCACGTCACTGCGAGATGCAAAACAAATTCCTGTTGTCATTAATCTTCCAGACGTTCATTGAAATTTCTGTGTGACACATTTTACGTCAAAATTTAAAATATACCGATTTGTATAGCGATGTTCTCGTGTCTGGACACACTGTTTCCTAAACTGAAGTACTTCAAATAAAACAATTTTGAGTTTACACATCATAATCATCTTCACAATATGGTCACGTGATTGTGTTATTGTAGACGGGGTTTTCATTGGCAACCGGATTTACTGAACTCTCAAAGAACTCATAATCACAAATAACTGCGATAATCTCACAAAATTATACACTCCAAAGATCACTGTAACTACAGCACACATGAAGTCCTCTCAGTCTTCACTAGCCGTTATTTGGTAGCGGCTTCCAATAGCGGACGTTCCATTTCCTCTGGTGTTCTGAACTCTCCCAGGCCTCAGCTACCAGCTTCTCACTTCTCACAGCTGCAAATTTTCAACGACTCAACCAACAACTAGTTCAGTCCAGTAAATTGTTGCTGGTCCTCGCCTGCATAGTCGTTCTGAGTCACAAGCCCCGTCGGGATACATATATTTTTCTTCTTTCCAGATTTTTACGTGTTTTGAAATTGGGCCTCGTCTTCGACGAGAGGAGGGGTCTGACTGCTGTTGGTCACTCCCCTTCTACTGGAGACCGACTCTACTGGCTCTCACTCTCACTCACTCAACTCTCATTCGGTTTCCCCTGCCAATCTTCATTCCACCAACTGCTCCACAATCACCCTCACCTATCATCTGGAGCTGGTACAATAGGCCAGAAGTGGCCGCAGTATAGGGGGACGTACTCCCACTCCACTAGTAATAAAAAATAATACTTCTACTCCTCTGGTCCCAACCAGCAGCTGAACTACTAGTCCCGGTACGGACTGCACAGAAAACGTCACTTCCATTATTGCGTGTTTCCTCTTTGCTGGGGAAAGGTATCCACAGAGCTGTTTCCTAGCAACGGCTGTTTCAATATAACCCGTTTACACAGCGGTTACTTGGCAGTGGTTCTACATGTCATGATGTTATCGAAAGTACAGGACGTTAAGTGTAGAAAATAGTCCCATCACGAAACAAGACCAAATTTCTCGCTTAGCCTATCATATTATATATTCAAAAAGCGAAATAAAGTTTTACTGGCAGGATAAAATAATGTTGGGTGAACAAATAAAGGCTAAATAGATCGGTGAGTCATGTAGTACGCATGGAGATTATGAAGAATGTTGTCCCAAAACAGAAATTCAGTCGCTATTTCCATCGCATCAGCTGGTGAAATTGCTAAACCGTGTTGCAGGTTCTTCACCATTGTAACTAATATTCAGAAAATTGTGGACAGAACTTATGGGGGCCGCACAAGGAGTGTGGGTTGTACACTCGGCCAGAGTATCCTACGTGGGCTGAAGCTATATATGTGGCCGATTATCAAGGCATAGGACTCCGTCTATTTTTAGCCTAAATGGTAAAACGTATAGTTGTTCTTGTGCTTAACCAATTAAGCACTACACCATGAAGACGTATGGGGGAGTGGACGTATAGATCCAAATATTCTTCTTGAGCTCGAAAATAGTTGGACTGGTTAATTTGACGCCTCAGTCGTTTTACCTCCAGGGAAAGAGTTCCCGATACCCTTTTAATAGGAAGCTAAGGGACCTCAGAAACAGCCTGGACTACGAGGAAAGAAGAAAAATCTTGCCCTTATCAGGACTCGAACTCAGACCCCTCGGCCATCCAAGCCCGCTGCCAATCTATGTACCGAATGCACTATCCTCTAGCCTACTTTCCTCATTTTGAAAAAATAAAGGATGTTTATATGATCGCCTTGCTTTCTGTGTGTCTGTATATCCCCCCCCCCTAATTTTTCAACTTTATATGGAGTCCATTTTGTATCAACGAAAAATATATGATTAATTCTTCCAAGAACTTTTTACTGTCTAATACTGAGCATCATTTGGTTTACTAAAAGGAATTCAGGGTGCTCACAAGCATCCATATTATTGCACGGGTGATCGAAAAACGCGGATAATCCGATATGCTTCAAGGAAAATCGGAAAGGTACACACAAGGTCCGGTTTGTTTGGTTATCTCTAAAACCGCAAGATTTGTAAGAAATACGAGGTGAACGTTAAATATATTTTATTCTTTCTGTAACCTTTACTTAAAGCAATTTTCGCTCCGATAAATATCTTGAGGCATATGCTAGAGATAAGCGAAGAAACTCACGTAGATATGCATGTAAAGCGGTTTTAAATCCTGCCCAATCCGAAGGAAAACTGAAGGGGCTACAATTTTCCATAGACTTGCATAACAATGCGTTCAGCTGCTTTGAGTTGCTTGATATTTCAATACCGACGGACAGGCGAATGGGAGAACGGTCTGGGCGAATGGAAAACGCTCTCTGCAGGGCCGCAACACTTAAAATTTGCTCATGGATAAAGCGGAATATACGCGCATGGATAATAGGGATCATACTGTATTTCCACTCGGTACATTGCTCGAAGAGTAACTGCCGAATCGGGCGACGACGAGGGGACGAGCACACTGGACGGTTTCCTGCTGATCAGGACGGTCAATTGATCTCTTGCTTCAATATTATTCCAATATCACAGCAAATTAACCTGCTTCAGGCTAATACCTAAGTAAACAATGACTTCACACTGGTGGAAAACATATCCCTCACTCATTTGTCTCTACTGATAACAAATGGGGGGTAAAACTGACATATACAAATGCATCCCTTTCAAAATTAATTGTTGTTAGAGAGAAAATTATTTCATTTCGCGTAAGTCGCCTCCGTTATCTAGCACGTAGGTGTGCTTGAATCATTGAATTAGAATCATTAGATAAAAGTCTAAATAGAAAATTTGCAATCTCTATCCTCACCTTGAGATTAACTGGTCTACTTCCCTGACGTATAGGACAGGGTGACAGTACAGTTCCAGCTGGACTGCAGAAGATATTTCCACAAATTAACCTTCTTTCAAGTCCTACTTATGGCCTATGAAGTCTTGTAAGAGCTAAAAACCATTCATGTAACAGGCCGTGGAGGACTACAGAGTTGTGAGATGTCGAGGCTCTCACATGTTCTAGACAATCAGCTCACAGATGACGGTGAGGTGGTCAGCCTTACGTACAGGTCGCCCTTTACACCTTCGAAGATTCCTGGTACTCATTTCTGTTAGAGGCGGAGTCAAACCGAGGGCCGTATTGCGGCTGGAAGTGTTAGGTCAATTGAAAAAATTCAATGACCTCACCAGGAATGTAGCCCGTGACCTTGTGACTTGTAGGATAGTGCCTCAACCAACTACGCTACGGGTGCCCACATGGAGTCGCCTGTAGCTTCTAAAATAATATTTATGCCCGTAGAGTATCTCTTGGATAGTACAAAGAACAAAACTATCTGGTCAGCACACATCTTTCCGAAATCCGTGCTTCTGATTGGATATGAAACACAGGCTTCTGAACCATACATTCAGGGTGTAAACCAGCTCTTTCATTCTAAACACGACTTGGTTCATAAGCAGATAAACAGATCATAATACTTGGTAATCAGCTCAAGCGATTTGTGAGAAGCGGCTGGCCTGTGCGCGCCCGGTCGAAACCATAAATCAGTAATCGAAACTCCGTGCTGTGATCAGTTATGCTTACCGCCACACACCAAGCGGAACAGGAAGGTTTTCTAACCGCAGGACCAACATCCTCGACTGGAGAAGAATATGAGCCAGCTTCATGGCCTTCTGGGAAGCGACGCCGTGTTATATTTGTGGTCTGTTTAACGACGGTGAGAATTGACCAAGCTAAGGTGATGGTAGGATGATTAATGAATAATGAATTCAAAAGATATAGAAGCGGTCGTGCCCTATTTTGAGGTTCTCGGTAACTGTTTTATAGAAGGAAGGCCACAGAAAACCTCAATAAGTATAATACGTTTCCGGGAAGAAATTTGAAACCAGGACCTTCCGATAACGAAACGGTAGCCATGTCAATTAGGCATAGACGTTCGGTGAAGCTCAGTAGTTTCGGAGGAAACACTGTTTCCATCTTCACGACTAAGATGAAGTGGAGAAGGCAGGCATCTCCGAAACGATAATAGCTATATTGAAAAGATTACGAGCTGACTTCCACAAGACCGAGTTACTGTCGCGAGATGATCAAGTCTCAAGATCATGAGTCACTTCTTTCCTCTCCCGCCATGAAAATCTTCTTCCTAAGATCCGGTTTAACCGTTACCCTGTAGTTCTCTTCTCGGATTGCCAGGGGCCGTTTTCTTTCAGTTTTCTTCACATAGATAAGTCTTTGTCTGACGGCCTCTGTGGTTTAGTGGTCAGAGTTCCTGGCTACAGATTTAGAGGTTCCGGGTTCGATTCCGGCGCTACCAGATTTTTTGAGAAGCAGTGGGTCTGGAACGGGTCCACTCAGCCTCGTGAGGATAATTTAGGAGCTACCTAAATATAAAAGTAGCGGTTCCGGTCTAGAAAACCGAGATTAACGGGTGGGAATCCTTCGCGCTCACCGCGCGACACCCTCTATCCGCAAAAGTTGGCACTAACTTCGCCGACAAGCGACGTTCGCTCGGTAGGTATAGTTAGCTTGAGGAATAAAAGTCACGGAATTTGTTTTTGCTCTTTTTTATATTCCTTGTCTTGCCAATAGATCTAAACACCAGCTTAAGCAATAACAAACGGTGCCACTGGACAGGACCCACACTAATCTGCAGGACGGAGTATTTCCTGAACGCTTTGTTCTTTCCAGTTTGAGTCGAGGGAATATGCAACATTAAGAAATATGTCACGGGCCTTGGAAATATTTATCCCAGGAAGGGGAAGAAAATGGACTTTGAAGTTTACATTTATGCAGTTTAAACACATTTGTGGCATGTCTGCTGAAAGCCAGAATTGTGAAGCTAGCAAAGAGAGCCTTTGCTAGAGACCGGCTCTGTAAACACACCCGTTTGTAGGCAATGACTCAGTAGCCGTCACATGATGACCGCAACAGACACACACGCAACAATAGAAGAGCTGTTGGAATGTGTTTTCTGTTCGGTCCGTGCCGAGGCTATATATTGAAGATCAGCTGTCATTACGAGTGAGTCTAGAGAGAGTCTGCAGGCAGATAGACAGTTGATATTTGCAGCTGTGAGAAGCTGGTAGCTGAGGCCGGAGACAGTTCGGAAATCCAAAGGAAGGGGAATGTCAACCGTTGGAAGCCGCTACCAAGCAATAGCTAGTGAAGACAGGGAAGACTTGATCTCAGCTGTAGTTGTAGTGGTATACAGAGTGTCTAAATGAGTGAGACTGTAATAGTTATTTGTACTTACGAGGTTTTAAGGGTTCAATAAATCCAATTGCAAATTCGAATCCCGTCTTTAGTCACTAAAACATGTGACAGTATTTTGCTATTTACGATGTTTTCTCAATTTCGGTTTATTTTTAATCTAGAGGGGCGCATATGTCTGGCTTTCCCCCGCCTTTGCCGGCGCCCATGGTCACGACTGTTTGGTCTCAGCTCGAGGATCGAAGCAGGACGGAGTCTTGGATCTGGGAGCAATATACACAGCTGTGGATTTCAGATCTTGTCTACAGGCTTCGTCGTCTCTTTAGATAATCAATACGGCCATTGGGAGACACAGGGGCATGACACCGCGCAACCACTTCTGCTTACTGCTCATCAGAGTGGTTGCGACCACAGACAAGGCGTGCAGTTCACGCCAGAAACATGCCTCTCTCAGAAGGAAGGAACTGATACCAAGCACCCATCTCAGTTTCCATAACGGTCTCTTGCTCGTTACGTGGCAAACAGAGTGTAATGGGACCAGAGGACGAACATATCGACATGTGACGCGTGAATGGTTTCCAACAGCGGCCTTCTGTGAAAACGATAATGAACCTTCGTGTTCACTAACAGTCGAAAATTATTTGTCCAGTTTTGTAAATATTATATTTTCAAGGAATACCCTGCAAATTGCACTGAGATATTTACGTCTATATAAAAGACCACTGTATTTTTTTTTCTGTTTTATGCGATAGAAATTAAGTGTAATTACGTCAGATCTTTGCACCGTGCCCTCGGCCTAAAATTTGTCACGAACACGTGCAGCTACTTATTGTGTTTGTGGTTCCGTCGCAAACTGACGTCGCCGCTGTATTCGCTCTCAGCCCACTTTTTAAAATTCTCAGTACCCTTTCAAAATTATCTTGCGTTGCTCGAACGACAACCGGTCCTCCGCCATTTTTTGACTGCCCTTGCCGTTCGATAAGATGGCTCTGGCATTCGCGTGACTAGCACCATCTTTTGAGAGAATATCACATAAACATTTCTATTTAGTTTTAAAATATCTGCAGATAAACTCTATCGAATTGTGTATAATATTTTTTTGGAGGGGGGCCTTTGCATGTACAGGTGTTCGGATGAAAGCTTTCCATAATAAAATAATTACATCTCAGAAAGCATATATTATACACATTTATGGGTTACACCATTACAAAGGGAAACTATCAACATGTCCTTCTGTGAATATAACTTTCTCAATAAGTTTCAATATGGGCTTCCTTGGTGGCACAACAAATATCCAGATGATGCAGCATGTTTGGTGTTACCGTAGCCACAGCGTCCCTTATGCTGGCTTTCAGGTGCTGAAGGTCGTTGATCTTAACCTGGCAGATAATGTTCTTCACATAACCCCACAAGAAAAAACCAATTGGGGTTAAATGTTGCGACCTAGGAGGCCAAGCGATTGGTCCACTTCTGCCAATTCATATCCCAGCCATCTCTCTGTCCAGGTGATTCCTAACATAATGGCGGAAATGTGGCGGCGCCCCATCTTGTTGGAGGATAGTTGAAGGCTGTAATTGGGTAAGCGCATTCAGCTCCTGCATGTTCAAGTACGAACGTCCGAACACAGTCTTTTCCGAAAAGAAAAGCGGTCCAATCAACTTGTCGTTCATTAAGCCAGCCCACACTTTCACTTTGGGGCTCTCTCTCTCCAAATCACATGTGACATGTGGATTTTGACTGCCCTTAAATCCTGCAGTTGTACCTGTTTACAGCTCTACTGACATGGAACGTCACCTCGTCCGAGAAGCACACTTAGAGGAGGAAATCGTGTGACATTTCAATTCTTTCTAGCATGTTCACAGCGAAGTTTGTGCGTGTTATTTTGTCACTCGGTTTTAGTGCATGAATCATTTGAATCTCCTATGCTCTTAGGTGGAGCGTTCTATGTAGCCCATCATGCACTGTTAAACATGAAATCTGTACGTAACTGCAAGCTAGCAACACGAATTGAGTTGCGCAACTTGGCTGGAATGCCTCTCTAATGCGATTGGCATTTTCTTCAGAGGTCCGTGTCTTTCCAGGAGATTTCAATGCAACAGACTACATGTAGTCCTCAGTTTGTTGTCCCAGAACCAAATGTAGGAGGTTACGTTCATACGTATTGCGTTTTGAAAAGGCGCTGGACAGCCGTAAAACACTCAACTCTGCTAGCCAAAACTAGCATTTAACCTGTTCCTGTGGTGTCGACATCATTACTGAGCTGGTCGAAGGTCACCAGCATAAGCCTGACACGAAAAACAACTTTCCTTTCCGATGACATAAACCTGATATGTGTATGATAATTAGTTTCCGAGATATTTATTTTTATTTTGTTTGCTTTTCATCAGGACAACCTGCATATCCAATAAATCAGTACCATCAGGATATATGATAAGTTCATATGCCTCTATCAATTGAGAAGCAAACGGAAATATACAGGTAAAATCTGAAGCTGCTTTTGCCACTAAAATTATCCCCCCCTTTTTTTTCAGATGAACCTTCAACATACTTCTCCTTCTTGCTGCACCAGATCTCCTTACCTACAACTGCGATTAAAACCATTTTCGAGCAAATGGTACTCCTGATTGTAATCGGAAGATTCAAGGTCAAATCTCTATCCAGAGACCGGGTATCTTTTTCTATGGTTTAATTGACAACACTGTCAGTAGCTAGACTGTAGAGCACCGAATGATACGGTGATTCATGGAAGATGAATCGGTAAGGATTTGGAAGAAATCGTTCTTCATCCCATCGAGGTAATATTCTGGCATTTGTCTGGAGTCACTGATAAAACCACGAAATGCGTGCCAGTATAGCAGGTTTCCCTGCCGAGATTCGAAAGAGAACCTAACGAATACAGGCCTTAGATCTTTCGGTGTTACAGGATATCCTGATAGTTACCGTTCGTGATTTTCCTCAATGTGTAAAACCAAATATCGAGGTAAAATTAGTGTTCCTTCCGCTTAATTAATTGCGAACTGCGTCATAAAGACATAAAGGGAAATACATCACCATTATTGACCTCAGTATAGATGGAGGTAAATAGTTAGTTTCACGCCTCAGTCGCTTTATCCCCGGGGGAAGGTTCCCTTGAACGCATTGGTTAAAAGCATGGGTTGAACTCAGAGTCGGTCTGCACGCTGTGAAGAAGAGAAAAATATTTTTACTTGTCGGGAATCAAACTCCTGCCGTCCAGTCGGTAGCCAGTCGCACTACCGACTGAGCTAGCCCAGTGTAGTATCTCAAATTTACTGCTGCTTTCTTCCACGTCACGTCCAGCTCACCATTCACTGGACGTCCTATTTCTGACGTTCCACATTCCCAAGCGGCGTACCAGTGCGGCAGTACTCAGGCTGGCTGTTGCGCAACATCACACTTTAAAATCCCAAGGCAGACTGTACGTAATTAGTTCCGTAATTAACACAGCCCGGAAAAAAACAAAGTTAGCAAAATGAACAGGATTAATAAATTTCTATAACGATTCTTTATCAAATGTGGTTGCCGGTACCTTTTTGCCTCCTCTTTCCATTTTAAAAAGCAAAAGACATTAGCGAGAATCCTATTGTGCTGCGCTCAGATGCGTTTGAAACTAATTACCGAAGTTTTTTGTTTCTTTTTAAAATGGCCATGAAATTCTATTCATTTTAGCTAAGTTTCTGTACTCTGAGCTACACAATACGTGTAGTGGTCCCAGAGAGAATAGAAAGTAGAACCTTCCATACAGACAGAGGGAAACCTCTCTCCTACGTTCCTACTTTCGTGGTCTTCTCTCTGACTACAGAATATATGGTACACTTTAAAGCAAGAAGCCTGACTGCAAAAGCCAAGTATACATTTTGTGTGTAATAAGCACTGCCTTTAAGCCTTGAGACATCTCTTCACAAAGAAACACAGTCTAACTATGAATACATGCGAATATTTTTCTTAGGAATTTAGCTTCAGATGTTTACTTCTTCTCTGCCTTCCACGAATTACGCTTTCCGCTTGTTTTCACGCTGGTTTCTTGCTCGGTTCATTCTTCGAATCTGATGATAGAGGCCAATACATTCCTCCGAAACTTCGATTGACTTTCAACGGACTACACGGAGTTATATCCCAGAAGATGAAACCCTTCTTCTTTGCTACGATCTCTTTATAATTATGTAGTCTTTAAGAGTGAGATGTTGCATATATGTAATTGTGTTGCAGATCACAAAGGAGCGATCAGCTTCTGTTTCCGTATATCGTGTCTATTTCATGAATATTTATAATATTTTGAAGTAGATATGTGAAGTGTTTTACACTATATAAAAAGACTGTTCATTGTTGACTATTTGTGCTTGTTACTCTTGGGAGATGGAATTAAGCGTTGGCCTCGACGTATAATTCGATAATTTAAGACTGGGAAAGAGCAGGGGACGAAAGTACGAGAGCTTATGTATCAAATAACGGGGATTTCCCGCTAAATTATCAATATAGTATCGTATATAGTACTTTTTAATATAGTGCCGGTTTCCTTTTAATTGTATCATTTAAATACATTCAGTTAAATCCTGTCCAAGACTTATTTAACATATATTTATGTATTTGAATTAAGTCCAAAACATAATAAAGATCCTTATTTATTGAACTGAATGACAACTGCATGCAGTTCAGCAGCTTAAAGCCGAATATTGTATGCCTGATGATGGCCAGATATAAGGGTAGAAATATTTCGCGTCCATAATAGCTTTAATAAAAACAAATGTTGATACAGTAGTGTCTTCTTTGTTTTGTTGTGTTGTTGTGTAGACCATGTATTTTTGTATGTCCTAATTATCTAGTTGTGTTGACGAAAAAATCTTTTCCAGACATTGTCAGTAAACAAGACTTCGCCCCTTCTCATTACAAACAATAACTTTTCCTTGAAACTACCCTGGATTTCTCCTCAGGATATTTACCTGTTTGAGGGTACGCTGTGAAAGTGTGTAATGTCGAGCATTTTCATGAAAGATTTGTCACTGCATGAAGTGAGAGCAATCCGTAAAGAAGTTAGACCGTTCTGTTGCACAGAGAGGAAATTTGTAGCTATTACGTCGCCAAGAATTGTTTATATATTAAGCTTTATTTTTTAAAACGTGTGTCGGTACTCAGGACTGCCTGCGGCCCTAGACTTACGGTACATTCTGTAGAGGAAAACATTAAAGTAGCAGAACATGTGACGTCACGCACCACTGACTAACGCCATATTTCATCTCCGAAGGTAGAGGCTGCCACTCGGGCTTTACTTCTGGCAGTAACTTATTTATATTTTGTTTAACGACACTCAGTAAGTCAGCCTGTACAGCGTCGAGCAGTAAAATGACTCGTAGATAATGACAGGCGTAACAAGAGGTACCACTTCGTCCACAGTGCAACCCCTTTATTACTATTATTTCCCTCCCTCCTTCTCTTTCCACTACATGTTTCGGCCGTACACGGCCGAAACAGGTGTTACCACTTGCTAAAACTCTTTCACTGCCTAGTATGTGCAACTTCACGTTATCATATCCCGTAAATGTGACATATCACACTTAAAATAAATGTAATATATTAATATTTTTTTTTCAATAGCTCTTCCAGCCCATTCAGAGCCCAGGCCTTTTATTCAGTTCCGTAATCATTTCTCACAGATGGTAGGACATCTTGGACGAGTGATCAGTCCGTCGCAAGGCCTCTACCTAAACACAGGACAGAACAAATGCATACACACACACCAAAAATAAATGTCTTGAGTGGGATTCAAACCCAAGATCCTAGCGTCCGAGCAAGCGAAGACAGTTCATGACTTAGATCCCGCGACTACTGCGATCGGCTGTTAAAAAGTCATTAAATACAATTAAATATTTAATGCTTTTGTTTGGGGGCTTTCGTTTTTATCCAATTATCATTGTGTCTGGATTCGATTTTGCAGCGGCATGTGTGTTGCGTTTACGTACTTTCCAATTGTGTTGGTACGGTTATCACATATGCCCCTTTGACTGTGTTCTCCGCCCTGCCTGTTAGTAGTGTTGTTTACGTTCCATGTGTATAAGCCTTGCTATTTCGTCATTTCCCTAGCAAACGTTAGTCCAAATAACCAGTGTTCTGGGCGAGATTCGAAGACGGCACCTTCGAAATGCGACTCTAAAGCGTTGCTGCTCGGGCCAATTATTTATGTTTCTGGCAGGAGTTAAAAAATACTGATATCATGTGACTTACCGGCCTCAAAATTAAAACAATTCGACAAATTGCTTCAGGTGCCATCAGGATTAAGGCAGGAGAGAGATCCTACACAGAGACGTGACTGGCGTCCAAAACATACCATGTTGGTTTCCAGGGCCCAGGGATATTTGCTGCTTTCCTGCTTTCGAGACTTGCATGTCCACGATTAAAAACCAGTACATTTAGAAGCAAATTGTTTAAGTAAAACACATCGAACTGGTGTTGCTAATTTATAATTAATAGTAAATTAGTGGCACGAAGGCAAGTTAAATTTCGTTACAATTTGATATTATAATTTTGTCAAAAAAAAATATTTACACTCTTACGAGTAATATTTCATTAACAACAAATGAGTGAAGTGAATGAGACTTAGGTCGGTTTTACTTTAATACTGTTGCGTTTTATAAAATAATAATATTAGATTACATGAATTTAAAAATAAGAATTTACTGTAAAATATTGTCACGATTTAGGGGTGTGTGACTATTGACGGAGTATAGACTGCTGATCGGATTTATTGACCACTTATACACAGGACTCGGAAATTCAAACAATTACAAGCTCTATCGTTGATCTCCACACTGTACAAATCACTACACGCTAAGTTTCCTTCAGCCTGCAGTGCCTTCACTAGTCGTTGTTTGGTAACAGCTCCCAACATTGGAGATACTTCAGGTTCTGTGCTCACGTCGTTACTGTCCAGAGAATATCCCACAACTGAACTACAGAGCCACCTCCTCTCAGACTCCCTTGCAGAACTCAACTCTAAAATGATTGGGTCGCCCCAACTCTCTTCCTTATAATCCATTTGTACGGACAGAGTAGAAAACATCGTTTCCAACAATAACTCTGTTGTTGCGTGCGTATTCTTTGCCGGGCGAAACCTTTTCCCAGAAAAGAGTTGCATAACACCGTTGTTTATCGGTCTATCTCGCAGTCATTGCACAGCAACGGATGTACAGGCTACAGTATGTTTCAAAACGAATTCTGCTTATACAATTCACGCTATTCCGGCTACCGAAACTTCTGAAAATTGTCACATTAGGCTTCGACATTCAATATGTTTGGCCACCCCTGGTGGATGATATCGATTTTGGCTATCTTCTTTGCACCTTAAGAGCCTTCCAACTTATATAATTTTGATGTAAGATTTAGGAATTTGCAGCAAGAAACAACAAAAGTGGCAGCGAGTTCTGAAGTGGGGGGAAAGTAACGAAGCGTAAGTCAACATCGAGCCCTTCCCAAGACTTAACGAGAAAATAAAGATGAATAGAAGACGACTTCCTATCTCTGGCAACCTTCCACCCCTCGCGTCACATGACCTCTGCCTCTTGTCACAAAATATCATTTGAATGCAGCACACAATTTCAATGATGCCAGACACGAGACAGCGTACTGCCTGGTGCTTTTTTCGTGATAAATAAAAGGTGAGGTTTTCGACAGGATCAAAATGTCAAGTTCCTGTAATAGCAATGTCACTCAGAAAAGAAAAAAAAACAAACATAGTTTGTTTTTATAGTTGTGAATTTTGCAACATCGTTCCCTTCCAACTGAAATCCATGTAATCATAAACTGGAAGTAAATACACCTACTAACATCACATGAAACACGGAGCGAGAACACTTGAGACGTGTATCTGAGAAGTGCTGAGTTCAAGTCCCGGCAGACACCTGCTATCCTGACTCAAGTGTTTCGTGATTTTCCTCAATCATTCCATGTACGAGTAAATACCTGGATGGTACCTGTATTAAATATGACCGCTACCTTCCAAACCCTTCCCAGTTCACTATTTGCCAACCAATCATCCTACGATCTGAAGCTGTATGTTGTAAATACTCTGACGCACATGATCATTGCTAGGCAACGGCTCAGTAAAACTTACAAGGACATCCGTTGTTGGGTAACGAACCAATAAACACGCGGCTATGGCAATACGCGACAAAGATGAAAGTTATTTTCTATGTTGTCCGCTCCGAGACTGTTTGCTAGGTAACTGCATGGTAACACGCTTCTGTGCTGCGTGGTCCTTGACGCGAATTCATAAGGGAGACAGTTGGACAGTTGTTCGTAAATTACAGACCCATCCTCTCGTCAAAGAAGCTTTTGTATAATGACTATGAAAGCTAGTATTCAGTTGGACTTGAGTCTCAAGGAGCTTGTTGCCACGACGAACTGATTGGTGGTAAACCGCCAGTCACAAATTAACTCTGACTCTGTGAATAGTCAGTTATGTGTAGGAGATAGCCAAGGGAAGTTGGTAGTCGAATAAGTATTAGAAGTCAGCCTGTAAAGACTTAGTATGTGATTAGAAGATTTAATCACAGTGAGACTTTTAATTCCGTTGCCAGGATATGACTAGTGAAGATAGAATCCTAATGCGTGTGTAAGGGTGAGCTGTAAATTGTGGAAATCAGAGAAAGCGCTGTATTTCTTGTAAGTACGAGTCGATTGTATAAGGTGTCAATAAATCCAATCATGCAACCGAGAGTCCGTTATTATTAGTCACGGAACCCCGGACACGTGACAATATTGACAGTGCCGTAAAACGAAATACAGTAAAAGAAGAAGAGCAATCTAGGTTTAATCTGACTGCTACCTACTTCCTCTCGTAGGATGTTGAGGCACTATATTACAAACCGAAAGGTCGTGGGTTAGACTCCCGATGAAGTCACTGGATTTTTCAGTTGACTTAATCCTTACAGTTGCACTATGTCGACTCAGCCTCTAATAGAAATGAGTACCAGGAATCTTTCTGGTGATATAGGGAGGCCGGTGCGTAAGGCTGATAACATTACTGCCATCTGTGAGCCGATTGTCTAGGAAATATGGAAGCCTCGAAGTCTCATGGCCCTATGGCTTACACGGCCTGTTATAGGGGTAGTTTTACCTTCAGAAACGTTTCGCGCTCCCTCGCAAATATTTACATAATATCTTTATCAAAATGCCTGTGCAGATGCATAAGGAAATCATGGAACGAACGTTCAGTGAATAAAGGTGTTCAGGGTGTCTTAAGATCTGGCTTTTGGGAGCTCCAGCGAACCATTTGCTCCCTCCACAGTTCTGTACTCCATATTTTTATCATACAATTATTTTCAGTTTTGGTCTCTCGTATATCTGTTGTTATTTCTGTATTTTATTGACTATTTTTGCGTATTTTCCCTTTCGTTGTTCTGTTCCTTTACTTCTCTTTCTTAATATCTAAGAAGGAAACGGACAATGGAGAAAGATGTCTGGAGCACTTCCGCAATTACGTGTTCTGGAAAACTCCATTTTAATGCAGTAGGGTTTTTAGTGTAGGAATTCTAATATTTAAACTTTATAAATCAAGATTTGCATTATTAATAAATCCAATTACTTCTTCTGTCTGTAACTTTAACCTGACGTTATACGAGAGAAATTAAGGTGGGCGGTATTTGGGCGTCTTCCTTTTTTTCGCTGGTTCCCGTGTCCCCCCTGATACGGTGTGTTCTGCACGATGACAGAGTTACAATGAACTTCTATTGCCAGTTGATCCTACAAGAATGAAATTCTCATTAACGAACACTCGTAACTACACGTAAGGATTATGCTCTCACTGTTCTACTCACTTCACAAGTCACTAGAGGACACATTAATTCTTCTATGTCTGTTACAGTCTTCACTAGCCGTTGCTTGGTAGCAGCTCCCATTCGGTGCTATGTTAAAAAGCTTTTTTACCATTTCGGAGTCTTACAGGCTATTTCATCATTCTTAGTATTTCGGGTCTGAAATTGTGGCTCTCTTCTGAGTATCTCACTAAACTGCGGTACAGATCAGCTCTGGGGCACGCGGCAGCGTAGTTGGTTGAGGGGCTATGCTACAAACCTGAAGGTCGCGGATTCGAGTCCCGATGAGGTCATTGGATTTATTTCAATTTACCTAATCCTTCCGGCCGCATTATGGCCCTGGGATCGACTCAGCCTCTAACAGAAATGAGTACCAGGAATTAATTAAATAATTCTCCTGGGGAGTAAGACGAGGCCGGTGCGTAAGGCTGACAACCTTACCGACGTCTTTGAGCCGATTGTCTAGATAATGTGGGACCCTCAACGTCTCACTACCCTATGGGCTTTCACGGTCTGTTACAGGGATAGCACTTTACAGATCAGCTCTACGATCATGTAAGAGGTAGACCCATGTGTAACATACCACACAATGCTTCTGTATGTATGTAGCTCAAGCAACGCATGCTGGGCAACATAATCCCTAAACATGTCTATTATTCTCTTCTTCCGTTATGCATGTTAGCGAGTATTTACGAATAGGAACAGAAGATGGTATCGGTGAGAGGGATACCTGAATTTGTAGCAGAGTGTCCACTTTGCTGAACAGAACCTCTCTACAACACTATCTTATGAAGTTGTATATCTTAGTATAAATATGGTTGTCTTTTAGAAAAATCAAGTTTATAACGAACCTCTAGATAGTAGCGCCACTCAATGTCTAGGGTTTACTATCAAGTTTAATACCTTGCTGTAAATGTAGCTGCCCTTTCAGGACTTTTCAAGTAATGGGGTTAAGTGATTCCGAAGAAGTTTGTTTTGAAGAAAGTACAGTCGAAATTTCAACCATCTGTATGCTGGTATTGGTGTAATGAACGGACCCCTGTCACAGAACTTTAGATGAAAATATTACATTTCTCTCGAAATCATGAAGGGATGAATCGGTGAAATTTAAGAGAAAGGATGTAAGAGACGAAAGACTGAGAATATGGAAGAAATGAACAAAACAAAGATGCTGAAAGAAGACAGAAGAAACACGTCACCATTGTGAAATATCTTTAGGTAACTAAATGTTGTATTGTATTCTATTGTATTTAGAGAGGCTGGGTTTCCCCATGCACTTAGACCAACTGTTGGTCCATTGTGCGTCCCCCTATGATAGTCTACCAGTCTCTATTCCCTACCGGTACTGGTGCGTGCCAACAGTCCCGACTCAGCGAGTTCGGCCTCTACTGGCTCAGCGGTATCTCGATGCTTCCCCCATCTACCAGAGGCGTTAGAGACTACTGTTGGGCGGGAAATGTCCTGAATTTGGCTCAGTGGTCCCCTTGAGACATTAGGTTCTTTTACGTGCCGTAAAGCTACGACACGGGACCCACGGCTTAAAGTCCCTCCCGGAGGTTCCCTGAATTTTTCCGCCTTAAAAATTCCACGACCTCCGCCGGGTTTGAACCCGCGTACCTTGAGTCACGAGGTGGGAACGTTACCCCTAGATTACGGAGGCCGTTTAACTAAATGTTACTGTATGGGTTCCTTAGGAGTTCATTTACTGAAGGTTTTCCACAGTAGCTTAATAAACTGCAAATTCCTAAACGTAAGATTTTGTTACGCATCGCAAGTCAAATTTACTTTTATACTGTCAAACCCCCACGGTTTCTCTTTCCCTATTCCACCTTCTATTTGCGTCTTTCTAAAATGACTTCATAAAGAACGGCTCCATCAACATATTTTCCTTTGTGAATAATATTACGTATATATCTACGCTCACGTGCCTCGCTGTTGAATGATGAAAGTAGAGTTTACAATTCTGGAGGCAGTTTTGAAGAATATATACTCACGTGTTTGAATGACTCTCGATAAGGTTTCGGACTGGATATTGGATTTATTGGCCACTTTATAACACATAACTGTAATTACACTTAATTATAGCGCCATCGCTGATCTCCACCCTGTCATACACGCTAAGTCTTTTCCAGCCCGCAGTGTCTTCACTAGTAGTTGCCTGGGAATTGCTCCAGCAACGGCTGCTTGCGGGCTCAAGCCCTCTCCGAATGGCGGCTCCCATCTAACTGAGTACTGTTGCAACTAACTCGCGGCCATTTCATGCCAACCTCCGAGTCCCCTCTTCACAGACTGGCTAGCAACTGGCTAAGCTCAAAGTCAAAGTTACTTTACGACTGCCGGTTTGCAGCCAATCAGATTATTTTGGCGTCAAGACCCTTGAGACTCAAGCCCAGATTTTTTTCAACTGAACTCTTGCGGTAATGGTCATTATGTAACATCCTCTCTGACTAGAAGATGGGTTTGTCTCTTATGAATATGTTTGACTTTTGTCAAGTGTATATTAGATGAGTGATCTGCTTCATGCCCCAGCCGCTTCACCCCCGGGAAAGAGTCTACAATATCTATTGATTAAAGCGGCCTCCGGGAGGGACTTTAAGCCCTGGGTCCTGTGTCGTAGCTTTACGGCACGTAAAATATCCTCATGTCTCTAGGAGACCTCTGATTATGAAGCTGGATAGATATCAGGGCCGGTCACAACACTGGAAGAGAGTAAAATCTCTTTCCTACGCCTGGAATTGGAGTCTGATTACTTGCTCGTCTGGCCCGGAGCCCGCCGCTACAGCGTCTGAGCTGTCCCGTCCCAGTTTGTAGGCAAAGAGCGTCTAATTCATGTCCTGGTGCTGGATCTGAAGTCCTCAGTGTGGCGGCTTTGAAGAGATTTGTGTACTGGTTGTGATGTCGCGTAGCCCCGTAGAAGTTAAGAGGAGTAAGGGACTGCTTCCGTCTGAGGGCTGCAGATTCAGCCAAGCAAGGAACCAAATCCCAGTAGATTTTCATTCACAAGTTAAGGAATGTAAGCGGGAAACCCTGTTCATCTTCTTCGAGATATTTTCTTTCCCCTTCAAGGCTTCCACCTATTCCAACGTTCTACCTCTTCATCAGACAGACCTCGCTCCCTGAAGAGATCTGTTGCAGCGTTCTTCCGGAACCCTGCCGTATTAAGTTCCTGTGACGAACGGTCTTCCATTCTGCAACAATCGTTTGCTATCTGTCAGATTTTCTTGTTCTTCCTACGAGTATTTTAACCTTAACCATTATTTTTAATTCGCTTAGGCGGGGGTGGAGTCCAGCTGAGTCCACTCGGCACGGCGGCCACTGATTGGCCTATTGTACATGCCCCGGGTGATTATGATGATGGAGAATTTGGTGGAATTAAGATTGACAGGGGAAACCGAGGTACTCGGAGGAAACTCGCCCCAGCGCCACTTTGTCCACCACAAATCCCACTTGACCAGACCCCGGGATCGAACCCGGCCCGCCGCGGTGGGAAGCCAGCGACTAACCACTTGAGTCCCAAGCCTTAGCCAGATGAATCCAGTCCATACCACCCCATCTTATTTATTTATAATCCATCTTAATGTTATCATCACCTTCCAGGGTGGGAGGGACGCAATAGTGTAGTTGGTTGAGGCACTATGCTACAAACCGGAGGTCACGGGTTCGATTCCCATGTGGTCACTGGAGTTTTCAATAGACCTAATCCTTCCAGCCGCATTATCTTTCTGGTGTTGACTCAGCCTCTAACAGAACTGAGTACCAGGAATATTCCTGGGGGTAAAGGGCGGCCGGCGCGTAAGGCTGACCTCACCGCCATCTGTGAGACGATTATCAAGAAAATATGGGGTCCTCGACGTCTCACAACCCTATGGGCCTTCAAGGTCTGTTACAGGGATACCTTTACTTCTGACCTTACCATCTACGTCTAGAACTTCCTAGCAGTCTCTCTCCGTATAGCTTTCCCACCAAATCTCCCTCGGTGTCGGGAATCCAGAAGAGTCACTTCTATGGAAACGCTAGAATAGACAGTTGCATAGGAAACAACAATCGCTCTATTGTAGTTCTAACAGGAGTCTCGACGGTTATAACAGAGGGTTCGTTGCATAGCAGCGACCGAGGTTATAAAACGGGGTTGAATGCATTCGAACAGGAGTCTGCTACAAACCGCGAAAGAAGACAGTCCAGTATCGGCCGAGACATTGTGTAAGCAGTATTTGTAACACTGCAAGAGTTAATGATTGTAAGGTGTGTGTAAGGTGAGCGAGCGGAATAAATTCGCTATATCAAACAACGGCCTAAATTTATTTGTAGCGTGACACACTCAAACACGCTACAATATATTCTTATTCTTCCCATATGTGCTACATTCCCTGCCCATCTTATCTTCCTTGCCAAGATCATTGTAATTATGTTTGTAGAACGGTGAAAATTATGAAGCTTATCACAGCACCTCCGTGTATCTCATCCAGGACTTTACCCTGAACAATTAGTTCATACGTTTCTTTCAGAACCCACTTTTTCAGTAATTAAAATATTTCAGAAAGAGCAAATTTCTCGCTTGATGATCTCAATAACAGAGAAAAGAGAGTTCAACACGAGTTCATGTAGATCAGTGTCCTTAATTATGTGCAGTGTAAATACACGAATTCTAAGTCAAAGTTGACGATCCCGCTTTTAACCGTTATTTTTTTATCTTATCTAATCTCATTTTATGTTCTATTTTTTTATCTTATATTTTGGTGCGCTCGGTAGCGTAGTTTGTTGAGGCACTATGCTACGAGCCGGAAGGTCGTGGGTTCTATTCCACATGAGTTCACTGAATTTTTCAGTTATCTAAGATTCCAGCCGCACTATGGTCCTGGGGTCGACTCAGTCTCTAACAGAAAACCTCCTCTGGGTAAAGGAGGAGTGGCGCGTAAGAGTGACAACTTCGCCGCATATCTGTTAGACGACTGTCTTGAAAATGTGGGAGCCTCGACGTCTCACAAACCTAAGGGCCTCCAAGGCTTGTTACAGGGATAACTTCGCCTTATCATTAGCAGTAGCAGTAGTAGCAGTACTGCCAACAGGAAGAGATGTAGGCGGTGTTTGAGAACAGGGTGCTGAAGAGACAATTTCGACTCGAGAGGGGAAATGTAAAATGAAAGCGTAAAGAGACTAATGAGGAGTTTCACAATTTCTACGCTTACAAAATACTCTCATTATTAGTAAGATCCGTCAAGGAGGACACAGTTTTATCCGTTAATTCTGAAAGGCATAGACCACTTGGGAGATTTGGACGTTTGTGTAAAGATAATATTAAGGAAATGCGTAATGAAGTCAAGGACGGAATTTATATAATTCGAGATGCTTACCAGCGGTGGGTTTTAGTGAATATGAAAATAAAAAGGCAACTATTAGCTTCTCAAGAAGGTACTATGTGGGTGGAGCTTTACAACAGTAACACCACAGCTCCTGAGGAGTCTTCACATTCCTCATCAAGTATCGCTTGAGAAATCGGTATAACAGGTTACATCTTACAAATGGTGATCTACACGTGTGACATGAGCCCTGATTGCTCAGTCAGTATAGCTAATGACTAAGGGTAGGACGGCTGAAGGGTCGGAGTTCGAGTCCCGCTAGAGGAAGGTTATTTGTCCTCTCCATATCGTCCAGAAAGGCTTTGGGGCCATCCAGCCTCCTATCTAATGGGTACTTGGGGTAAAGCGACCTGTGAGTGAAGTAGACCACTCACAACAAACTTGTGATGAGGTCAAGAATACGTGGATCTATACATACACGCCCACATACGCCTTCATGACGCAGTTATTGGTTAGTTGATCACAGGTAAAATTTTATACTTTACACTTAAGGCAACAAGATATTTATATGATTTTCGAACACGCACTAAACGCGAGATAAACATTAAGATAGAACTTATACAGAACATTTAAACAACCAGCGGAACTTCAGAATTAATATAAGGAAGGTAGTAAAGATGGCTCACCAGTCGAGACGCGTCTGCTAAAGCATTTACAAGCATTTGTCGCGATAACTGTATATGCACATTTGGAGTGAGGTTATGTTTATACAACATAGGAAGGATATCAATCCAATGGAGACTGCAAGACACAAACACAGGCCTTCGTTCTTGGATCTGATAACACACAGCCGCTGCTATATCCGAAACACTTTCTTTTTATTTGCCTGTTTATGTTGAATCACTAAGGAAGCAATTTAACGTAGAAAGAAAAGAAAGAAATAAATATACGTAAAAAGAGAGTTAGGCAGAAACAGTATTCTCAGAGAAAAATCTTCGTTTCGCAGCTGCGTTTTCCTTTCTTTCATTCCCTCTCCATTTTAATCACCTCTCCTCAACCCCTCACCTGTCAGCCAGCAAAGTGTCTCCGGAAATCCACTTTCTCAAGAATAAGTCTCGTAAAGAAAGTACTTTCCAGGCAAGGGGTATAAATTTCCAAGGGTTACAATCATGACAAGTCCTCTGGCTGTAACATTAACTCCTATTTCAATGCAGTACAACATTTTCACGCGTAGTTTCCTTGAACTGCATCCATTTAACTCATAACTATGTAAGTCCGTCGTTTCGCTTTTGAAACTACTGAACGGAGTTGATTAAATTTGACAATCTGTACCTATGTTAAATTTTGTCAGGGGAATTTCATATCTGTTCCTCTCAAATTATTTCTACCTTATATGCTGATCTCGCATATAGAGAATTCTTCTCATAAAACGGACGAAACGTCAGGGCATAATATTAAATACAGAACTCTTCGAACACAGCAAATTTTGGCATGGTAACATAGAGGCTGCTGAAATTTGAAGTGAAAAATTTTGAGCATTAAATTTATTCAGAAAGGAATTTCTGTCCAAGTGCGAACGTTCTGCCTATAAGACTACTTTGCGAAAAATACCTCACTCACTAAAGCAGTCCAGTATGTGAAACATGCTGTTACGATTTAGGGCTGTTGACTACAGAAGGTGTTTGGATATTTTCCCCTTGGCTCTACAGCCCCAGTGGGACTAGGCCTACCTCCGTGAACTTCTCCGTTCACTTCGGGTTTTCTAGATCTTACACATTCGGTAGGGCTCCTTGGGCGAGTGATCAGCTCGTCGCAAGGCCTCTACCTGTACACAAACGCAGAAAAACGCACCCACACAAACTAAACATCCACGCCCTGAGTGGGATTCAAACCCACGATCCCGGTTTCCAAGCGAGCGAAGACAGTACATGCCTTAGACCGCTCGGCTACCGTGACCGGCTAGGTGTTTGGATTGGTGAATGGACTTACTGGCCCCTTATACACACACCACTCGGAACTACAAGCGATTACAACGCTACCGCTGATTTACACACTTTACCAATCACTACAGTACACGCCAAGTCTCGGCCTTTCTTAGTCTTCCCTAGTCTTTGCTTGGTAACAGCTCTCAGTAATGGAGATCCTTCAGCTTCTGTGCTCACGCCGTTTCCCTCTGGCTGATACTAAAGTCAAAGTCACATTGCGACTGACGGCCAGTCAGTCAGTAAGTCCTTGTGTCGAGCCTCATCTGGGGCCCATGACCAGATGTTTATTACTGTTTGACAGTCACGGTCTTGCTTTTTGTGGAGCGACCTCTCTGACGAGAGGACTGGTCTGTCATTTGTACATGCTTCTAGCCCCTGTCAGCACAGTCTTTCTCGGGTCCGAGTCCCTTGGGACCCGCGACCATATTTTACTGTCTCAGATTTCAGACTTCCCTTGCTGCCAACTGTCCTCACTGTAACATCTCGGCACGGATCGCACAGAAAACACCCAGTTTCCAACAGTAATTCTACTGATGCGTGTGTATTTGTTGCCTCGGGAACGTGATTAGAGAGCCGTTGCCAAGAAACAGTGGCTGCTTAAGGAGTTACCGCTTAGCCCACAATACCAAATTCTAATTTATATATGTGAGTATGACGATGGTACATTATTACAAATATTATTTGTACTAAACACGTGAAGCTGTACTTCGCAACATATAAGAGTCGCGTCATATTTTGAGTAGGCAACCTTACGGACGAAGAGTACTGTGAGATCTCTGGCATGGTGATTTTGGTTGAATGTATAAGGGGTGGGCCTTCTTGGCCCTTGCACCGCGACCACAGTGTTCTATTGTGCCTCAGTTTGTGATTTCGGTTCCCATGTTCTCCTGAAACCAGAATCTAGAAATTCTCTAACGATTTTGTAACGATCTAAATCACTATCTTGTAGCATGTAGACCCGTTGTTAAGTAATGACTCTGTAAACAACGGCCGTTGCTAGGTAATGGCCGCAACAGATTCGTAACACCAAACAATGAAAAAAATCTGAAGTGGTGTTCTGTATGCGGTCCGCGTGACAGCTACGTGGCGCAACATAGAGAAAACTGCTGGGAGAGGAATTTTCTGTGCGGCCCGTGCCGAGTTTATTTAGTTATGAGACAGTCGCCAGCCAGTAAGGACGTGAACACGGAAGATGAGGAATCTACGGTGTTGGAAGCCATTACCAGGCGACAATCGGAAAAGATACAGCAGACTGAGAAGCATGCTGTAATGAATTGTATTGTGTGTGAATTAACAATAGCGCTATAGTACGATAGTACGCAGTTATGATCTGTAGCATTTCAATAAATCTAATTAACAATCCAAACACCGTCTATAGTCACTCAGGGAAGGGGCGAAACTCCAACGGATTTCGACTACTACGAAGATTCAAACGAAACATTTAAGGCGACTGCTGATGAGTTTAAGGGGTTCATATCTGAAGGAAGTCTGTCGGGAAGGCAGTTACTTGCATACGGTGCAGACAATTGCTCGGTTAGTTAAGGGAAGAACGAATAAATATTTGTTAAGTTAAAGAGCTCGTTTGATTCGCTTAATCTCATTGCTGGCCACTGTAATATGCACACGTTTACATAACGCTGCCAAGCACGGACTAAATTTACTGCCGTTTGATGTTGAAATGTTAGTAATTAAAGTGCTTAATGAATTTTCATCCAGTGTAAAGAAAGCAAAGGAATTGAAAGATCTTTTTACATTTCTGGAAACTAAGTATTCCGCTCTTCTTCGCCACGGTCCTGCGAACTTGCTCAGGAAGTTTGCTCCTGTGGGCAGGCAACTTAAAACTGGAGATTAATAAAGTTTTCTTACTTAAGCCAAACTGAAGGAAATATGAACGGAGCGATATGAACATTTCTTGCTGATGTAAATGTCTGTGGCCGATCATAGTGGTCGCATGAACTCTGACGGTGGGGTTGTGGGCTCGAATCCCATTCAAGGCATGGACGTCTGTCTGTATTTATTCTGTGTTTGCGTTTTCTTGTGTGTAGGAAGCGGCCTTGCGAAGGGCTGATCACGCATCCAAGGAGTTCTATCATCTGTCTAAAAAAGTTTACGAAACTAAAGAAGAGGCCATGACCAAACAAAGGGCTGTATAGCCATTGATGAATTAAAATATATGTGAATTCAGTGATTAACTGACTCTTCCAGAACCTGTATTTATTCACAAAGTCATTAATATTGTCGCGTATCGGGCTTATATCGCGACAAATAACTTCACGATGTATTTTATATAGCGAATTTTATTTCACATCCGCTCTCACAATCACCCAAATTACAATCTGACGATTACTGCTATCTGCAGTATCACAATTAGTACACTGAAAAATGCCACAATACAACTGACTAGTTGCTGGCTAACTCGGCGGTAGCTCCAGGACTCGCTGACTGTCTCATTACAACTGAATTGTGAATAGCCTTCGCTGCTCCCTATGTAGCCTCGATCGGACAATACGGCCACGTAATAGGCACCCTTGTTGCTAGCCACGCTGTCCGGTTACGTCACCGCTGTTGATTCGCCTTGCATAGTTACCCGGTTACGGGGCTCGGCTATCTTCGGCTCCGCTCGTGACGTCACCGCGCATGGCTGCCAGGATGCGGGGTGATTACTCGCCTATTACGCGAGCGTTACGTTACCGCTGAGGGGTGGTAGGGGAGCGCTGACTCACCCGCCGCGTCACTGCTGGTGTGGGGGGGGGGCTCGGCTTCGCGCAACATGTCACACTGCTCCCTCCTTAAGGCTGTTCGTCCCGAATAGCCTAACGGTGCACCCCCGTTCCTTTTCCTCGGTGGCTGTTCTTGCAGCATGTTTAATATAAATATTAAACAAGTAGGATGTAATTATATACAGGCAACTGAAACCTGCTCAGTAATCAATGAGTTAAGAAAAGAAAATTTCAGCAGGAAGAATTTTCTAAGGATCCCAGGTCTTGCAGCACTTGAAAGAACTTTCTCCACAGCACCAAAACTTCCATATAGGGCCTTAAGCGATTTTTCACTCTAATTCTAGACTAACGTCACTAAAGATATGAATTCGAAAAAAGATTTTAATAAACACAGTGCCTCACTAAATCTCGACAGGACTGTCGATATGGACATGAGGTTCAGGTTGCTGAATTTGCTGAATATGGAACTGGATCGTGACCCGTTGCTTTCGGAAGTCTGTGATTTGAATGAAGTTCTGCCCTTCACTAAAAGTGAACCTGAACCAAATATTAAAAAAGCAAAGCCATTTCGAGAACAAAGAAGTATCCAAAAGCATAATACTTCGGTAAATTCTTTTACGATATGCAGAACACCAACTTTTCTCAAAATTTTAAACATCAAATGCTTTCGCGGAGTGAATGTTTAGTTTTAAGCTAAAGATTTGGAAACAGGAAAGGAATAGCCTGAAATTTTAAACGGTAAGAGCTAAAATTCTAGGGATTTTAAACAGAAATATGAAATGCTTTGAATTCGAAAATTTTACGACTTACAATATTTCTAGACGGAGAAAAATTTCAGATACAAAATGTGATGTTGACGTTGCGTAGCAGCTGTCAGAATACCGCTGTTTAAAGTAAATATTTACATATTATTATTTATCTTTTTGTCCTAGTCCTACAGCTCATGTTTAAAAATTGTTGTACACGACAACCACACAGCTGTACCGTATGAATTAAACCTTCCTCTTTTATTCATGCACACGTTTTATTAAAACTCAAGTATACGCCGCAATTACAAAACTGGCTTGAAGCTCAAATGTAAATAGAAGCTCTATTAATGATTTCTACACCAAATCACAATAATTTTAAATTCTTGGAAACTAGTAATAAATTCGAACCCCAGTGCTTACCAAATGGGGAAATGGAATTGTTCTGGTTTCAAGCCAGGAAAGATACCGAAATATAAAATAGGTTACAGAAACACTTTAGCAGGAGATTAATATCCGGTTTTTGGCTTGGATGAAAGTTGGCAACCGTATTTATGCAGCAGAGCACGGAAATAAAGATGCAGGCCGTAAATTTTCAGTTAAATAGAGGAAATACTCGCCGATGGAAAACTGCTCATGCTTCCTTATTTTCGTATTAGGCAACCACCATCAGCTGCACATGAACGGGAGGAAGTCGACACAATGTGGTCCGAGATTCTGACACCGGTGACTATGAAGAATATTTTTGGAATATGATGCTATATAATCGTGTAGAAGTTCACCGGCGTTTCAGAGAAACATGCTGTCTCCACATTCAGAGTCTAGGCAATTATAAAGCAGCAAGCGAGAAGCACAAGGAGACCAACTTTTTCTCCGAAACGTCGGTGAAATTCTACACGGCGTCACATCCAAGAAAATAGTGTTTTTAACAGGACACTGTAATGGCCGGCGCAATAAAACGTCGGGGTTCGGTAGGAATGAGTTCTCCCAGTGAAGGGAGCAGAAACTGTAGGCCCGGCAGGCAGACCGTCTCAAGCCACGACCACAGCAGCTGGGCGCTGTCCGAGCGCTGACAACGCTGAATGCCAGCGTCAGGAACACAAGGCATAAAGTATGCAATTTTCAAACTTTGGGACAGCGGCGGCTCTTGAACTCTGTCTCAAACAGCTCTGAGCACACATCGTCATCGGACAATGACATAAATAATTATATCATGTAAGATTTGAGGTTTTCACGGCGGTGACTGTGAGAAAAGCAGTTTCCTGGGATGTGGTGCCGTGTAGAATTTCATTGACATTTCGGAGGAACGTATCGCCTCCATCTTTAGGTTAGAAGAAAAAAGAAGAAAATCCGCGAGTGAGGAACCAGCTTTACCAGGTGTTAACAAACTAATTAGTCTGTTTACACCCGCTCACTCTGGTTCCTCGCTCGCAGATTTTCTTCCTTTTTATTCTAACCTGAAGATGGAGGCGATACGTTCCTCCGAAACATCGGTTAACATAATATCTACACGGCGCCACATTTCAGAAGACTGCTTTCTTCAATTACATCATGGTTAGAAAGTACCCCCAGGGATGTTTTAGACAAAAAATAGGTTTCACTCATATCACTAAATTATCCATTTAAATGTTACCGGTTCTTCTTGCAGAGATCACAGTGTTCAGATAGTACTTCTATTATGCTACAATCGTTTTCAACCAAATCCTTTCCAATTCATTAAGCATCAGTCTTCGCACAGCACGCTATGGACAGTACCTCCCGAAACACAAGAAGAAGCTGGTAACGTGACCTATTTATGTATGTATTTATGTGATGTATTTATTGCAAATTTTCACAAACTGTGGTCCCGGTAACCCTAGGGGTAGCAAGAAAACTTTCAAATGGTACCAATTTTATCTTCGTGTTCAGTATTCGCCCCCAGACTCTTACCTGTGCGTGTAATTTCTTATTCTGTCGCTTGTACGAGTATATATGTTGCATATAAAG
The DNA here is from genome assembly GCF_002891405.2 of Cryptotermes secundus. Classification (NCBI taxonomy): domain Eukaryota; kingdom Metazoa; phylum Arthropoda; class Insecta; order Blattodea; family Kalotermitidae; genus Cryptotermes; species Cryptotermes secundus. Next base: position 274,668 of record NW_019739595.1, read on the forward strand.
GCTATCAATTTCGTTTTTGTTTCAAGAGCACCGAAAAGTAAGCTGAATGTTTTCAAAAGTTTTCTTTCTGCCCCATGCACTTCAAACATTTGTTTATACAAGTTTTGAGGGTACATCAAGTAGAAAACTTTAAAGAACCGTTGATGTATGGTAGAGATTTAAGAAAATTTCGTAAAGTTTATAGGATTTGAGGTTACCGTAGTCGTGATTTTGAAGTTGAGGGTGTTGTGGATTGTAGCGCTGTGTATTTCGGAGAGAGGGAGACGTTTCGGAGTAACATATCTCCATCTTCAGCTTTCCACCTAGATTTGCTGATTTACTGTTTGGCTTACATTTCGTCCGTGAAGGTGGAGGCGGTACGTTCTTCCGAAACATATAGTTCTCTCTGACACCATGTTACAACCCAGAATTCCTTTCACTCCACACTTTGCAACGATTTTAAAATGTTGGTACTGTATTGATGAACATTTTTGGGGGTGAACTCTTCGGCAAGCTGTCAATTAGTAACACCCCCCCCACCCCAATTCTCATCCAAACGGCATTGGTTTGCGTATATCATAATTCAACGAGAGAGCTGCATAAAACGTTACTGCAAAATAGGACTGTATGGGTGTGGCTATAGAATTTGCTCATAACGCTCTTATGTTATTATGGACCCTACACAATGACGAAATTAATTACGCAGTCATCACATTAAAGTTAATAAAGGTTAACTGCTTATATCTTTTCAGTATAATACGATTATGAGCTTGGTATCAGGCATAACGTGACTACTATGAAAAATCGGGCATGTCAACCGGGAACCATGTGCACAATTTTACTTCGGAAGAGGGATTTTATGTACCACAGGGCGATATTTTATTGGGACAAATATGTATATTGTAACGGATCTGATCAACGCGTTGCCAGGCAACAGCTCTGTAAACACGGTCCAACTAGAAACAATATATGAGGCTGTGTTTTCTGTGTATCCGCGTCGCACCCAGTGCTACTAAAGGACCAATGAACGTGACACATGGTTTCTGCGTGGTATACGCCACGCAACAATAGAGGGGCCGTGTTTTCTGTTCGTGGGCCATGCCAAGAGGATATGAGAGAATACGGGAATGGAATTGACTGGACTTGAGTTCCGAAGTTCCAAGGGAACAGCAGTGTGGCCAGATGAAGAATTAGAGAACTTAGTGTGTGACATGTGCTGTAGTACATCAATATTGGGAGCGTGTAATTTAGTGAGACTTTTACAGTTACTATGTTATGTGAGAAGATTAGTGTGGAGTGATTGCAAATTGTGTAATCAGCAAGACTGTAATAATTATTTGTAGTCAGTGTGTAAGTGGTTAACAAAGTCATTTAGTATTTAGTCAATAATACACGTGACAATATCAAAATTTTATTTGCAGAGGACGAAGAGACATATGCCGTGTCCGTGTATTTGTCTAAGAAGATGCCACTGATAGACCATTATAATGGAATTATGCAGTTTAGGATACGGTTGCTAGGTAACCGGTGTCACGTGCTACTGTATCTTGTTCCGAGAAACATACCAAGACACAGGACTGTCTTTGGAAACTGTAACAAAATTTCAGGTTTTCATCACACTAAGGGCATAGATTAAGATTCTGTGTGTTGATACCATACTGGATCCTGTGTCGTTACGAGCACTTAGGATGAACCGGTTACCTTCATTTCCCTGAAGATGGAGGTAATAGGTTCTTTGGAAAATCCGATCACTAGCTACAAGACTGCACGTTGCCGCAATCGAGAGAATCGCGATAAATACTAACTTTAATATTTTTAGATTCTAAAGGGTTCTGACGATAGTGTATAATATTCAGAATTATTTGGTTTTTGGACTAACACAATGTTTCGGAAACTGCACCTGTTTCCTTCCTCAGGTGAGCGGGGGGAGACATTTACTGGGCTGGGTCCCCTAAAGAGTAGGTGTCTCCCCCTTCACTTGAGGACGGAAAGGGAAGCAGTTTCCGAAACGTCGTGTTCTCCAGTTTCTAGAATACTGGACGGTAGACAAAGTCTAATAACCCGGTAATTCTTAGTTAATATTTTTGTTCTCATTAAATTCTACCCCCAGTCGAAATGAGTTATTGCTAAATCATAAACTGGAGCTGTTGTGTGCGGACTCGTTTTCCGGTTTAGACAGGTCACCTAGGAATGCTGCGGAGGTAGACACAAAGATAGTCTAGAAAACAGAGCAAAAACCATACAAATAATCTTAGCAGGAAATTAGAATAGAAAGGAAGCACACGGTAGATGAAGTAACAAACAGAATGAAGACTAAGAAGATTATAGGAAAATAAATGATGAACATGTAAACCGGATTAAACTGGCGTACGAGTGAGGCCGATTCCTGGCCTGTGGTTGTAGTGGAAGCGAATCTTGGAAATCAGTTACTAGACAGATGACGGTATATTTCTGCGTCGTGTTCTAGTTTCCTGTCTCTCTCTTCACCATAGATATATTGTCACGTGATAAGTGACAATAGACGGGCTTTCCATTGGTAATCGGGTTTATTGTACTCTTAAATACACAACTCGTGGCTACACTTCACAAATCACTATCAAACACAGATTAATATTCTCAGTTTTCATTGCGTTGCTTGGTAGCGGCTTCAAACAGTATACCTTCCTCTGCTCCGGTTTCAATTCCCCGTAGGCTGGCAGCGATCTCACTCTAATCTCCTACTCTTGTAACTGCCGTCTCATGACTCTCTCGTAATCAAGTCAATGTCACATTGCGACCGACGGTATCCTCCCGCCGTTGTGCTGCAACGGCTCTGTAAAAACGTTACCGCGGCAATGAATACGCACACAACAATATACGAATTGTTGGACGCTTCGTTATCTATGAGTGCCATGTCGTACTATGGAAAGTAGACAATTACTTCTTCCTAGAATTTCTTCTGTCAGTTCGCTTTGGTTGTCGTGGGTATTGCGTCCTTCTCTCCTCCAGTAATTGCCTGTAATTTGTCTTTGACTTTATGTTGTGATTGTCCATAATGTAATTACTTGTACGTACACTGTGCTCTGTCTGTAATTGGCCTTGCGGCTGTTGACTCGGCAAATAAATAATAAATAACTGAATTATTATTTTAGAGTCAGCGATTCTTCTTCTGCCGTTCTAAGATTAGACTCACTATCCTGTTCCAAATTCAGAATTAATCTGAAAACTATGAATGTTGCAGACAGTCAGTAGGACTCCTCGGACGGGGGATCAGCCCGTCGTAAGGCCACGAGCTAAACAGGAGGACAAAGGCACAGACATATATCCATACCTCCAGTAACTTTCGAACCCATGATCCAAATTTTCAAGCGGAAAAAAGACATTTTGTGCCTTAGACCTCGTGGCTAATGTGACTTGGGAGGTAGTGACTGTTATGTAATAGTGTTCTTATGGACTGCAGCTCTTTATATATATATATTTTTTTTTCCATTTGTAATAGGGAATGTATTCCTACGACTTGTCAGACATTTTGTCTCTATGTTCTGTGCTTGTATGTAAAATTCTATCGTCGTAATGTCTTACCGGTATATAATAAATGCTAACTGGTTGCTATTATTGTTCTATTTGGACAATTCAGTTTCTTCCTCGACGGTGAACTTTACTTTCTGGCGCACTAAACGGTAAGCTAGTTTCTCGCTAATATTTGTGGAATGCGCATGATAGATAGTTAACATACCATCGACGTATCGGAAGTGGTCGATAATATATTTCGCTAGAATGCTGATTATTTAGATGTGTTCTAAGAACTTGGTGGATATATGGTAGCACTGCTGAAATAGGGGATCCCTTGCTGACCCGTCATTTTCTGTGTAACATTGATTACTAAACTGGAAAATATGTGGTTGTAGATTTATATTTATTAATGTTAGTAACCTTTGTTTCTGTCTGTAAGTAATAGTTTAATAAGCGGCCTCCGTAGTCTAGAGGTAACGTTCCCACCTCATGAATCGTGGTACGCGGGTTCAAACCCGGCGGAGGTCGTCGAATTTTTAAGGGCGGAAAAATTCAGGGAACAAGTCCTCCGGGAGGGACTTTAAGCCGTGGGTCCCGTGTCGTAGCTTTACGGCATGTAAAAGAACCTCATATCTCCAAAGGAGCTCACTGAGCCAAATTCAAGGACATTTCCGGCCCAACAGTATTCTCTAACGCCTCTGATAGATGGGGGAAGCATTATAGATACCGCTAAGCCAGTAGAGGCTGAACTCGCTGGCTTGGTCGGGACTGATGGTAAGCACCAGTATCGGTAGGCATCCATTGCTATACAGCGGCTAGAAACCTGTTTATCTTGAATCGGCCGGCTTCATATACACATATACACAACTCGGTCTTGCGGGCCTCGTTTACGATACCGCGTCGTAGCATCTGAAGGTATGGCAGGTAGCATAGAGGCAGGATATCGATCTAGGTGTCCGCCTGGCTTCACCCGATTGCGCGCCCTCAGCAACAACTGCAATGGGGCACTCACACAAAGATATGTACGGGAACTCTACGACAGTAGCCCTGAGCCCTTTAAAGCAACCCAGCGTTTTAAAAATACGAGTACCATTCAAACGCACACATAATTCACGTTCGTTTCGGGCAAAAACAAATATGAGGAACACGGGCTCATGAAGTAAATTTTCGCATAGATTACATGTGATAAAAATTGTGTCGGGCGATCAGCTGCGTCAGTTCGGACCGGAAATCCAACGCTTCGGATACCGTCTCTGTCTGCACGAAAATTAGAGACGCGAAAATATCTCCGAAACTGAAATTAATAATCTATTTAAAATATTAGACTATAACAAGAAATTTCGTAATTTATGGAGATCACTAGGGTTTTGATAAGACAGAGAGTTTACAAGGCTACACTGAACTGGGCACATGTCTGAGACGGAGAAAACAAATAATGTATAGAAAATTACAATGTGAAACTCGTTTCTACAATAAGGTCTCCACACAGAGATGATCCCGGCCGGTAACCTATGTGTTCCATGTCGGTACGACTTCATCCTCAACAGCAAGTAGGTGTCCAGACTTCGGGTCTCCAGTACTCCGCGTGGAAGCGGGTTCGAACACCTCCATCGTAGCCTTGGGAGTAGTAGGAGGGGATGAAAAGGGAACCTAGTGCCGCGGGGTATAACTGGGCCCCCAAATTCCTGGGAGATATAAATATGATGACCTGACCCTCAAGGTTTGTGGAGTCTCGAATCTGATACAGTAAAATACGATCATGAGTCCGGTGGGACTCAGACCCAAGAATAACTGCGCTGGTGAAGACCAGCTGCACTTGTAAAGGACAGACCTATCATCTCGTCAAAGAGAGTGTTCAAATCAACAAACCCGCATCTGTCTGATAGCAATAAAAACCTGGCCGTGAGCTCCAGATGGGACTTGACACCAAGATAGACTAGCCGACTGACCGTCGGTAATAACATAACTTTGACTTCCGCCAAGGAGAATTTCCAGTTTCCGTCAGCCCGAGATGACGACCTATTCTGGAATATTCCGGGGGGATACAGCATCCCCTGGGCAGGTCTACACTGTGAGATTTGATGTTCCGTTGAAACCAGACCACCATCGCCACTCTAGTCTGTATCATCATGATAAGTCAGATATGGTGGACCGCATTATCATCTTGGAACATGGCGTCCCACGGCAGAGCACCAGCATCTTCTCCATCAACTGCAGACACAAGGATCGCATCTTCATAAGGGCACTCAGTTGAGTTGCACACCAACATCATGAATAGCAAGGATACCCTATGTCTGTGCATTTCGAAGAACCCTCGCATGTTCTTTCTCAGTTATCGTAACAAGTCTCCTTCTGGGGAAAATCCGTTCCAGTACCAGGGCTCTGCTTTCTTCAGAACCACTGGAAACTGTCTCTGTAAGGACCTCGTTTCTTGTTCCTTCTTCCCTTTCCTCATATACGAGTATTTCCATTTATTTATTTCAACTTTGTCCCATCATATTTCATCTCGTCAACTTCACCTCAATTTTTCAATCTTCCCTCTTCCTCTGCTTATACAATTCCTCCCCCCCCCCCCCCCCCGGTGTAATAACTGCCGTTTGGAGGGAGAATGGTGCACCCTCCTCATTCGTCGTTGCCTGTATATCTTCCTTTCATTTCTCCTTGCTTTATTTTCTTTTATTACTTTCTTTCTCTTCTATATTACACATGTGCATTCGTCATGAGCTCATCATTTCTACTCACTTAAATTCGGTCCTTATAAAATTTCATTCAATGGTCACTCTTTCCTACTGGTTCTCTCGAATCATTGACATCGGTCCACCTGGTGCTAATTTCCCGACAAGATGTATTATTTAACCCTGAACACGGAGTCAGCAGGTTCTTACGAAACGCTGATACCGATCTATCAATACGTCACAACTTCACATTCCAGAAGGCCGTAAACTTGAACAAATGACATATTTTAGAACCGTGCGGTCACCATTTGATGCTCCTGAATTCCTGCTTTACGTCACACGCCTCCGTTACAGCGAAGAATATTGCACCCTATGCGTGAGTTTCCCGCCGTGCCGTCGGTTCTCTGACCTCCATGCCAAACAAATCCTGAAATGCAAGGCGCGGCAAAAGAAGCCAGAGTAATATGGCGTAGCTCTGGTAGGGCTTCTGCATGGCAGTCGGAATTGCTGTGACTGTAGCGCCCTTAGGAAGCGTTTCCTTATTGGTACATATATCTTCACAACTCGACTGAAAAACACGATCCCTTCACATAAAATTTGATTTCCAAGGGGTCAATGTTCAGACTGGGTTGACACAGGCAGAATGTTGAGGTAAAGCAAATTGTAAAAACCGAGTAGGTTTGCGCAGAGCATTTTCCTTACATTCGGGGAGTACTAAGCTCGAACTTCGACCATAACATCGGATATATCGCCTCAAAATTTCGCGCCATTCTTCAATCACTCGAGACAAATAAAGGAATGTACCTCGACAAGACCACGAATACAGGCGGGGTTGGACTGGTAACTGGATTTATTGGATTCTTGATACACACTGGTGACCATACTTTAAAAATTATTATTACACATTCTAGTATCCATAGTCACGTCTTCATTGTCGTTGTTTGGTAGCGGCTTCCAACGGAAGACGTTCTTCTTCCTCTGTTCCCGAACCGTCTTCCGCCTCAGCTATCAGATTCCCACAGCAACAGCTCACAACGACTGTATCGCAGCAGCCCTGTAACTCACTCACTCACCAACCAAATCACTCCATTGCATTATCTGACTGACTAATGGCAACTGGTCCTCGTTTTATAATCCTGGAACCGCCCACATAGAAAACACGGCTTCCCAGTTATTCCATTGATGTGCGTTACAAAGCTGTTGCTTTACAACGGATGTATTTACAGAGCCGTTCCCTAGTAGAGGCTGTCTCTGCTGGCTTCACAGTTCTTTGATTAAGCAAATATGCCACATTATAATTTCCAAACCTTGAAGCAACCTACGATTCGTCGCCATAGTCTACATGCTGGGAAAATCTCCAAACAAGAGACAGAAAACAAGACCAGAGTCTCAACCCAGATGAGCACAATCCGAACAGATCTACTCCATCTCCACAGCTGATTGCAAGCATTGCAGAGTAGCCCTCTGTACTGAACGACTGGAAAGTTTACGAGACACAAACTCCCGAATCTGGTTCCAAATAACATTGTCTCAGTACAGGGCACATCGAACCTTGTCTTGGGTGTCTTTTCGTGGACCAAGGAAAACCACCAAAAGCCTCGGCCAGGACAGCCGGTATTCCGGTCTAAATTCGAGCCCAGCACTTCCCGAACACAAGTGTGGCCATACTATTCGGTGAATTTCTGTTGAGTCGTAAGTGCGCGTGTCCTCCTCACAACAGCCTACAAGATAAGTGACAAGCTACACAGTGAGCTCATTATCTATTCTATACCTAGAAGACAGTGGCCCCGCTATACAGCATTGGCCACCGCGCTCTCGTGGTCTATTTTTCCTCAGAAGTCAACTGTCACTCTGTAAACCATTGAGCAGGGCGTTCGTGGTCTATTCTATGCTCAGAAGACAACTACCACTCTGTAAACCATTGAGCAGGGCGTTCGTGGTCTATTCTATGCTCAGAAGACAACTACCATTCTGTAAATCATTGAGCAGGGCGCTCGTGGTCTATTTTATGCTCAGAAGACAACTGCCACTCTGTAAACCATTGAGCAGGGCGTTCGTGGTCTATTTTATGCTCATAAGACAACTACCACTCTGTAAATCATTGAGCAGGGCGCTCGTGTTCTATTTTATGCTCGGAAAACTACTGCCACTCTATAAACCATTGAGCAGGGCGTTCGTGCACTATTTTATGCTCGGAAAACTACTGCCACTCTATAAACCATTGAGCAGGGCGTTCGTGCACTATTTTATGCTCGGAAAACTACTGCCACTCTATAAACCATTGAGCAGGGCGTTCGTGCACTATTTTATGCTCGGAAAACTACTGCCACTCTATAAACCATTGAGCAGGGCGTTCGTGCACTATTTTATGCTCGGAAAACTACTGCCACTCTATAAACCATTGAGCAGGGCGTTCGTGCACTATTTTATGCTCGGAAAACTACTGCCACTCTATAAACCATTGAGCAGGGCGTTCGTGCACTATTTTATGCTCGGAAAACTACTGCCACTCTATAAACCATTGAGCAGGGCGTTCGTGCACTATTTTATGCTCGGAAAACTACTGCCACTCTATAAACCATTGAGCAGGGCGTTCGTGCACTATTTTATGCTCGGAAAACTACTGCCACTCTATAAACCATTGAGCAGGGCGTTCGTGCACTATTTTATGCTCGGAAAACTACTGCCACTCTATAAACCATTGAGCAGGGCGTTCGTGCACTATTTTATGCTCGGAAAACTACTGCCACTCTATAAACCATTGAGCAGGGCGTTCGTGCACTATTTTATGCTCGGAAAACTACTGCCACTCTATAAACCATTGAGCAGGGCGTTCGTGCACTATTTTATGCTCGGAAAACTACTGCCACTCTATAAACCATTGAGCAGGGCGTTCGTGCACTATTTTATGCTCGGAAAACTACTGCCACTCTATAAACCATTGAGCAGGGCGTTCGTGCACTATTTTATGCTCGGAAAACTACTGCCACTCTATAAACCATTGAGCAGGGCGTTCGTGCACTATTTTATGCTCGGAAAACTACTGCCACTCTATAAACCATTGAGCAGGGCGTTCGTGGGCTATTCTATGCTCAGAAGACAACTACCACTCTGTAAATCATTGAGCAGGGCGCTCGTGGTCTACTCTATGCCTACAAGACAATGACCACGCTATATTTCATTGGCCACCACGCTCACGGCCACGCTATTCAGCATTGAGCAGGGCGCTCATGATCTCTTCCAAGAAACTTTACCGGGAAGTCAATATTAAGGTATGGAAAGCCAACTGAGAGGAGGAAGAATTTTTCTTTCTAGAAAAGTAGGAATTTGATTTCAAGTCACGTAAGACTTTTTTATTCATTTCACTTACGGATGTCTCCCGAACCTGGCAGTTTCTTTTTTAATTTAACACAAGTCATTGGCAATTTGTCAGTCGGAACTGCGCGAGTTCTTGAAATGACAAATGAAGGTTGGAAAGAGAGACTTCTATACCAAGTTCAAGTACTTCCGTAATTACGTCATCTCCTTCCCTCCCTTCTTACTCCTCCTTTTCAGTACAGTCCTTTCTACCGCCCGTGCACAGCAAAACGGAAGAACCGTCTGTCGGAAGCAAAACAATGTAACTCCATTTCCGCAGGTTCCTGGCAAAGACAGGTGTGGGGTTCCGTGTTAAAGAACATGAATTGGTATGACGAACAGGAATGATGTAGCCTGCAAGAAGCTGGTTCAGCCCTAGTAATTCTTTTTTTTTTTTGTATTTTGTGTACAATTACTACAGGATGAGCTGTAGTCTGCATGAGGGGAATGTTTTCGTCTATTTCTGGCCAAAGCCACTGACCATCTTGTCAAATAGTGCCTTTTGGTTGTTTGTGGGGGTATGTGAGGAGAAATAAAACAAGAAGAGGCTTGGCAGTGGCTGCAGCTACATCAAGTGAGGAAGGATGATGCACTGAAACTAAGGCACTGTTGTAATCTGTACACACACCTTCGGGCCGGTAGGGGTTAAAACTCGTGGATCTGATTTCTGAGATTTCTAAAAAAAAAACCAAAATATAAAATTATGGAAATATACAAGTTTTAATATCAACATTTAAAAAACATTACAAATGTATTCCTTCCGGAATATTCTAAAGCGATCTATAAACCAGTCCTAAATAAAATAAATAACGAAGACCACTGTTCTTTGGGCTGTAACGCGGTGTAGTTCTAACAGAGCCCGACGTTTCGGAGGAAAACATAGCCTGCATGTTAAGGGCGTTACATAGTAACGGCCGCTGTTCATAGAGTCACTGCTTAACAACGGATCTATACGCCACAATATTTATCCTTCGTTCATCTAATGACGCTTCCACAAACATGGCGGCGAACAGGAATGTATATTGGATTATGGTGGGAAAGATAAAGGGAAAGAGAGAACTAGGAAGACCTAGACATACACGCGAGATATTTAATAAAATTGATCTTAGAGGAATATAAGGAATTGTTATGGACTGGATTCATCTGGTTTAGGACAGGGACCAGTGGATGGCTCTTGTGAACATGATAATGAAAATTCGATTTCTATAAAATCATAATTATAAGCAGCTGAGCACCTGGTGGCTTCCAAAGGAATCAGTTCTATGGAGTTACAACAGTGGAGGTACTTCCGTTCCGGCGGAGTTTGGAACCGATTTCCTCTCTATTATGAGACTTGAGTGTTACCGCTATGCCAACCTGCTCGATGGTATGACACAACATGTCGACACTATAGATGTCGGCAACGTCGTTAAATAACCAACCAAAATATTCTTGATGAAGTCATGTGTCCTGTTCATCGGAGATTCGGCTTATAAAAGGACAGACGAACGTCTCCATCAAGAAAAGAAAACTGTGTCTCCTGCCCGACCCCTGCTTCTGTCGCCTGATGTCCCGTGCACATGGTGGACCTTTGCCAAGAGACAACCCCTCAACCCTCTCGCTCCAGCGACTAAATGGTCTGTTTCCTATCGTCAAAACCAATAACATCGATGCACAGATTCAATCTGTCCCTTTTTTTGGTTGTTTCATACTTCTTTTACAGCAAGAATAGTATTTCAAGGACTTGGAAAGATGTTTCAATGTCAGCTCTAAGTAATCCAGTACAACTCTTCCTGTGTATCCATTTGTCGTGGATTTCTTCATAAGTTTGTGCACGTACATATAAGGTCTCCTACAAACGCGAAGTAGGTGTCTTTGTGACATGGTTGACATTTCTGCTGCTTACAGCATGACTTCAGTGAATGCGATCCCCTTACTAAAGGATTCCAGCATCAACAAATTCCAGGAATACAATATTTTTTTCCGCATTTACTACCCATTTCATCAGCAGTGTACCGTAGCTAATATTGTTGCTGCCATTATTATTATTATTATTATTATTATTATTATTATTATTATTATTATTATTATTATGGGCGCTTTTGCTACTATTTTCATTGCTGTCGCTGTCGAAATATCGATTCAAAGACAGTGTATTTTTATAAGCCGCTGCAAAATTAAATAACAGCTGCAGAGTTCCTTTTTCGATTCCCGGTGAAGTCATTGAATTTTTCAATTTACCTAAACCTTCCAGTCGCACTGTGGCGCTGGAGACGACTCAGCCTCTGGCAGAAATGTGTACCAGGAACCTTCCTGGGGGGTAAAGGGCGGCCGGCGCTTAAGGCTAACAACCTCACCACCATCTGTGAGACGATTGTCTAGAGAAAATGTGGGAGCCTCGACGTCTCACAACCCTATGGGCTTTCACGGCCTCTTACAGGGATAGCTTTACTTTTTAACACATAGAATACTATTATGATAGGATGGGATGGTATGAATTGCATTGGTCTGTCTCAGGATAGGGACCGGTGGAGGGCTCTTGTGAACACGGTAATGAACCTTTGGGTTTCGTAAAATGCTAAAAATTTCTTGAGTAGCTGCACAATTGGCGGCTTCTCAAGAAGGGTTCAGCTCCATGAGTGAGCGAGCGAGAATACTATTATATAAATATTATCTTAGACATTGTCCATCATTTGAAGTTTATCTAAAGTACAGTACGTTTCGGAAACTGAATTCGCTTACGTTCTCAGGTCTTAACTGCGGAAGAAATTCGTAATAGTTTCGTCAGTAGGAGCTGGTCTCGGTCACTGTATATTCCAGCCTACCCCAAAACAACAGACAATGCTCGACATAATATTTATATGATGAATATATCATTGTCAGAAACCTTACGAAGATGAATGTGCAAAGCTTCCTGCGACCATAATAGGAAACATATTTATCAGCATTCAACAGAGCGTAACATGTCACTTCACATCACGTGCGTGTGTACGTTCCGTATAGTTACTTCTCCGGCAACATGTAAATATATCTGCTAATGTGTAACTTACATCTAGGACATGACTGGCTACGGCAGTGATTGCCAAACTGTGTTTCGTGGACCCCAGAAAGTGCTCAAGGTGTTGACGTCACACTTCACGATTGACTCAATTCAGTGCTACATACTTCCTGAATAATTACCATTATGGCGTTGAGATAAATAGGAAGTTACCACACAACAGAGTGATCCAGACGTCACAGTCCAGACTTGTATTCGGAAGGAAATCAGTTCGAAACTCGACCAGTACACTGGCTATTCTGAAAGATCTTTATTGTGGTTTTCCTCAGTACCTTCATGAAAATTCTCGAATAGTACCTCGGTTAGGCCACGACCTCTTCCTTCCAAATTATTTCAAATTCATCGTCATTCATGTACCATCCGACGATGTGCAGTGTAGATACTAAAAACATTGTTAGATAACAAACAGAAAATGAAGTTTTATTTGTGCCATAGAGTGAACCCTCGCTAATCCGGTTACGGCTAATCCTGAACTCGGATAATCCGGATTGAAATAGAGAAAATGAAAATTTCTGTTAACAGTTGAGTACATACTTTAAAAGACACGTGGGATTTATGAGCAAGGGAACTTTCAATCTGCGTTGAAGGCAGTTGGAGGGACTCAAACCACGCAAGGAAATATCCAAGATTTGCTTCAGCTGGATGAAGGAGACCCTGGATTTCAGCTTCTGACAGAACAAGAAATTGGTGCAGTGATATTTTTTTTATTTATTTTCATCAGCACTACCTATATCATTAAATTTTTCTTTTATTTATTTTCTAAGTTTCTTCTTTAAAGTCTATCTTCTGCTTAATTAGTCCGGATTATCGGTTAGTTCGGACTATAGCGAGGGTTTGCTGCAGCCAGAGAACTGCATTTACGAACCATGTCTACCTATCGTGTGTGCCAATGATGGCCAGAGAGCAAGCGAAAGAGAAATCCGCAATGTTGCTTCAGGAGAGATGCGAATTCGTTGCTTGGAAGTGGTTGGTTCAATTCCAATTGCGACCTTGTCACATGACAACTGAGGTACAAGAACATATTGTTCTGATGACATTTTAATTCTGCTCTTACATCTTTCCACCGTGTGGATGTCAGTAGTGATGCCGACGTTTAGGACGTACATATTGACTGGGGTCAAAGTCACGTTACGGTCGTTGGTCGGTCTGTCTGTCTGTCTTGACGTCGAACCCCATCTGGGGCTTTTTGGTACATTTTAATCTCCGCCTGGACAGCTAGAGATTTGTCGTTCTGAGGCGCCTTCTCTGACGATAGGGTGTGTCTATCCCTGTTCATGTTCACAATAGTGTAGTCCCTCTCTTTCTCTCTCTCTCTCGTCAAAAGTGTACGCCACTGTCAACACACCATGGCATTACTGAGTTTCTGGACTTCAGTCACCGTCCGGTATTCTACAGAACACAACTTTTCGAAAACTGGATCTGTTTCCGCCCTCAAGTGAAAGGATGGAAAGCCCTTGCTATGTCGAATCCTGATCTTATTCACTGCTAAACTAATGTTCGACTCGAGCAAACTGTCCACTGGTCCTCCCCAATACAGTCATTCTCGCTTCCGGGTCCTGTGGGGCTCTCACAACTCTGAGAGTTGTGTGAATAAAAATCTGGCCTTGGGCCTCAGAAGGGTGTTTGACACCAAGATAGACTGGCCGACTGACGTTCGGTCGTAACATAACTTCGACACTGACTTGTTCGTTCGGCAGTTGGAAGCCAGTCAGTTCAGCTAGAGAGCTGCAGCTGAAAGGTGTCAACCAGCGAGGACAGGAGCCGTGTTACACGGAAGTCCAAGACAATACACCGTTGGAAGCCGCTACCAAGTAACGTAGTGAAGACCGTGACTGAGAACACTAGTCTGTGTCTGATAAGTGTAGTCACGAGTTGTGTGTTCAATTGTCAAATAAATCCGAATACACTCTGTCACAATAATGTGGTATGTAGACCCGTCGTTAGGCAACGACCGCGAAATAAGCAACTATACAGCAGCCGTCATTACGCAGCGGCCTGTGATGAGCAACAGAGGAAGGGTGTTTTCCGTGCAGTCCCAGCAGAGATGTTATGAGCAGGCCAAGTTAGTGAATGGAGTCAGTCGGTTGGTGAGTGAGTTACTGAGTTAGTTAGAGAACCGCTGGGGTTCCGTCGTTGTGAACTGTTTTGCTGTATGAAGCTAGAAGCTGAGGATGGGAGTAGTTGAGAACGCAGAGGAAAAGGAACATCCGCGTTGGAAGCCACTACGGAGCAACGACATTGAAAACTTACTGCGAATACTAGTGCACGTGTAATAGTAAAATCTAAAGTGTAGTCACGGGCTGTATTCAGAGAGTCCGATACAAAAGTTCATCAATCCTAAACCCGTCTATAGTCACACTACATAAAATCAGGTATATTTTCGACCTGCAAAACAAAGAGTCCCTCCAACGTGTGATCTTCGTGGAGATTATTTCTGACGACTTCTAGGGTTTCGTCAATTGGTACTTTAATGAACTGACAACACCAAATCTGACGATGGTATCTAGACTTTGAAGCTTTATAGATTTCAACATCTGCATAAACAGGCCTGAATCCTTCACGAAGGATTCTGACTTACAGACAGGAGGACTCAGTGTCTTATGGGATACAAGCCAGGTCGTAACATGAGGAGCCACTGGAATTCTCTAGAAGTCTGAAAGGACTGTATAAATGCCGAGGTTGCTGTGATGTAGAATCAACTTACTTTTCAGACCACAAGGAGGACAGTTTCGTTTTTGACAAGAAGTTTCTGTGCCTTCCTTTCAGCATTAGCTGCTGGATCTTTGGGCAACCTTTGAAAAATCCGGGACCATAACAAAGCGTTTAATATATATTTCGTAAGGAATTCAGGTCACTTCACACCGTTGTTTAATTCAGTAAGCCTTTAAAATCCAGACGACCTAAACTTCCCTAATATCTGCTGTTTCCAGAACCTAAACTCAGATGCATCTGTAGATACAGTTACACTGACAGCTGTTTCTGTCGGATCCAACAAAATAGACGCCTCCCATCCTTTCATCTGAGGACGGAAACAGATCCAGTTTCCGAAAAGCTCTGTAATTTAAAATATCGGATGTTTGACAGGTCCAAAAGCACAGCAATTCTGAGTGTTGTACACCATCGTCAGAACTCCGTAGAACTGATGTACACATAATACACAAAACCTTCTATGCATGCTTAATATAACGTACCATTACATTTATTAGCAACTTAGAAAGTATGTACAGTATTGCCAATCCTGTCAGTTCAGGATTTGTTCAGCTGTGAGTAGGATGAGTTGGTGTTTATGCATAGGCCTCTGTATGTTCTGTTTCAACAAACCCTTGGCCGATGAAGTGAATGATGCTTAGTGCAGGCCAGCTTGGAGAATAAAGTCAAAATTGTTGTCAAAAACGGCTCTTTAAAGGACCATCAAGTGCATGAAATAACTTCGGCATCTCAGACTGCCAAGCAGTCGCCCCTCCAAGTGCTCCCACTTATATCCAAATATTTTTCTCAGTCAGTCCGTCGGTGTGACGGATCGAGATTCACCCTTACAAGTAATGGATTAATTTTTTATTTTGTGCACCCATACCATAATCGTTAAGACTGCAGACGAGCCGGGATAGCACAGTCCGTATGACGACTGGCTATGGGCTGAAAGACTGAGACTTCAGAGCTCGAGCCCCGGTAAGGGCAAGAATCTTCTCTTCTCCATGACGTCGAGACTGGCCTTGGGGCCCATCAGCCTCCTACCGAATGGGTACCAGGGTCTCTTCCTTTGGAGGTAAAGCGGCCGGAGCTTGAAGCTGACCATTCACCTCCAACTAGTACCGAGGTAAAAAAAACATGGATATATACATCCATTCCCCCACACGCCTTCGAGGTGTAGTGCTTAGTTAGTTAAGCACAGGGATAACTTTCCTTTTTACAAATGTAGATGTGAAGTAAAAAAGGTAAATCTATGCCTGTAACGGGCTATAGAGATGTAAGAGGTCGAGGCTCACACATTTTGTAGAAAATCGGTTCACAGATGGCTGTGAGTTTGTCAGCCTTACGCTCCTGCCGGCCGGCCATCTTCAGAAAGATTCTTGGTACTCATTTCTGTTAGAGACTAAGTCGACCCCAGGGCCATAGTGTTGCTGGAAGGATTAGGTCAATTGAAAATCTAATTATCTCATCTGGAATTGAACCCACGACATTCCGGCTTGTAGTATAGGGCCTCAATCAACTACACTATCGCATGGGTCTTGTGGACACGTATGGAAACAAACTGTACCGACGAGCGTGACCACCCTTTCCTAGATCCGAAAAAGAAGGCCGAACATGCGAGTATTTGTGCATGGAATTCCTCTTTTGTACCGAATGGGGAGGCTTAGTGGTGAAACTGTAGATTTGTATTCGGCAACTGTTGGAGCCGATTCTCCACCGAGACACCGGCAACCTCACTGAGGCTTTTTGCGGTTTCCTCCTCTAGTGTCGTGACCCCAAGATGTTGGCGGGTTGACTGAATTACTTTGGCCGAGCGGTAGGGTAATAATTCAGTGATGATGATGGTCAGTTGGCTAATGGCCGCGCCTTAACTCAAGTGGTTAGTCGCTGGCTTCCCACCGCGGCGGCCAGGGTTCGATCCCGAGTCTGGTCAATTGGGATTTGTGGTGGACAAAGTGGCGATGGGGCATGTTTCTTCCGAGTACTTCGGTTTCCTCTGCCAATCTTCATTCCACCAAATTCTCCATCATCATAATCACCCGGGGCAGGCTACAACAGGCCAATCAGTGGCCGCCGTGCCGAGTGGACCCAGTTGGACTCCACCCCACACTAAGCGAATTAATTTTTTTTTTGTCAGTTGGCTACCTGAGCGTGTGCACAAACTATAAAGAGCGAGCGCTCACTACAGAATATTTACTGGACTGTGTATATATATTTAATATAAGGCTGGCCAGCAGCTTCTTGGTAACAACCAGACCAAATGTGTTAATCGACTCAAATAATTAGTATTATGACGTAGCATTCTGCTGCACATCCCTCATTTCATAACAGCTGCACACGACGCAATAAGAGGAACTACCCATAATCATGGGACACATGAGCGTACAGACGAGGGAATATCCCAAAAATTTAACTTGTGGACGGGCGCACAACACTTTCTTCAGCAATTTTATAGACAACTGAAGATTACCAATGTTGGTCGAAACATACAGTGTGCATATACCAGTGATGTAGAAGAGATTTTAACGCGTTAGAAGATTTTAAAAAAGCACGTTGTATGTGAGACGAATAACTGACAGGAATAAATGTAATTAGTAGGTTCTTATAACATTCTTACCTAACGTTACAGAGTCGAGACCACAAAGCTACACCAAAGTCACGGAAGGGAGAGTGATTAGTTATTTTCCGATGTTGCAAGGTCTCCACGACCCACTGGTTTATGAAAATGACAGGAGTAGATATTACATTTTTAAATTGGGACAAGCTAACCTCTTGACAAGCTACAGAATTCAGTAGAGGACATGACCCAAGACATCATAAAATTACAGGAGTGGGACAAACCTTTGCGAAGCAAGACAAATACTAGGATAGTACCTCAAATAGGTAAGAACCTCTTCCTTCTAACTTATCTGTCATTCTACTATGTGACGCAATGTTCCCACCTCATGACTCAAGGTACGCGGATTCAAACCCGGCGGAGGTCCTGGAAATTTTAAGGGCGGAAAAATTCAGGGAACAAGTCCTCCGCGAGGGACTTAAAGCCGTATGTCCCGTGTCGTAGATTTACGGCACGTAAAAGAACCTCATGTCTCTGGGAGACCTCTGAGCTAAATTACAAGCCCTTTCCCGCCCAAGTAGTCTCCAATGCCTCTGGTGGATGGGGGAAGCATCAAGGTACCGGGGGCCGACCTCGTTGGCTCTACGGGGGCTGATATCACCACCGTTACCGGTAGGGTATGGCGACAGTAGTAATTAAAAGGGGGACGCACAATGGACCAATAACTGGTCTAAGTGCATGGGGAAACCCACCCCATCTCATAATACGAATACGAATGTGAGGCAATGTGGTCTAGTTATGAACAGCTCCACTGTATGACCCATGAGAAGTGTGAGCTCAATGTTCCCTTCTGTGCTGCAGCCCTCAAAGCAAACAGGGCACACCACAATGCGGGCACAAGCGGATGAAAGCACACCCGCCCCTGCCGTGCTCTGACCCTGCGACACTTCTGCCCTAATTACGAACCACGCGCTTTCTCGCTCTACCTTCGCACGAAATGAACAAAGTGAAGGCCATGTGCGTTTGATTGTTCGTCCGTCCGCATGCTTCACCTCGAAATGAGGATATGGCTTTCGAGTTGACTGAATACAAGGATACTTTGAACACTGCCACCTGGTGGCTTCATGGGCGCCAGAGGGTGGGGTGGGGGGACACAAACTAGACGTCTGGCCCACCTCTATTTACACAAATCAATACTGAATGAAACAAATGCCGAACATTTATAATAAAATTAAGAATACTTTAAAACTCACCAAAATGCAGGGCAAAATTACGACAAAGATAGCCAACAGATCCTTTGAAAATGTGGCACAGTTCAGATATTTGGGAACGACGATATCAAATCAAATTTTGATTCAGGAGGCAATTAAGGGGAGACTGAATTCGGGTAATGCTTGCTACCCTTCAGTCCAGAAAATTTGTCATCTCATCTGCAGTCCAAAAACATAAAATTTAGAATATACAAACCTACAATTTCGCCTGTGGCTTTGTATGGGTGTAAAACTTGGTCTCTGATTTTAAGGGAGGAACATAGACTGAGGGTGCTTGAGAACAGGGTGCTGAGGAGAATATTTGGGCTGAAGAGAGATGAAGTGACAGGAGGTTGGAGAAAACTGCATAATGAGGAGATTCATAACTTGTACTCTTCTCCAAGTATAATTAGAATGATCAAGTCAAGGAGGATGAGATGGGCAGGGCATGTAGCACGAATGGGGGCGAGGATGAATGCATGTAGGATATTGGTGGGAAAGCTGGAAGAAAGGAAACCACTGGGAAAACCAAGACATAGGTGGGTGAACAATATTAAAATGGATCCTAGAGACAGGATGGTATGGATTGAATTCTTCTGGCTCAGAATAAGGACCACTGGAGGGCTCTTGTGGACATAGTAATGAACATTTATGTTCCATAGAATTCTGGGAAGTTTTTGAGTGGCTGAGCGACTGGCGGCTTCTCAAGAAGGGCTCAGCTCCGGGGAGTCAGTTTACAATAATTCTTCTCTCGTCAGTGCTCTAGGGTGTTCAGCAAAATTGTTCTGAAGCGGCTGAAAGAGTGAAGAGCACGCGCTGTCGGTTTGTACCGCGTGCAATTCGTGCTTCTGCTGGCTTAGACTTCAGCGCTAACGATGAAGGCAACAAGTTTCCCGAAACGTCCGCTGTCTCCGAAATACACGGCGTTACACCCCAGGAGACTGTAGTCTTCACAGTCAGTGCTGTGAGAACCTCAAATCCAACGAACAGAAAATAAGTTTCAGGTAAGTTCTCTGGCTCCTGTAATCGTTCAAACCTAAAGCTGTATCAAATTTACACTTTAATTATTTCATTGATTACAGCTTAATTTAATTTTAAAAATAAATACTTGTTGGTTAGTATAGATACTCAGTATGATTTGTATAATTAACATATTTTAATGATCATCTTAAATTAGAAATATAATTAATATATGTTGGTACTAATTCGTATGGCCGGTCACGGTAGCCGAGCGGTCTAAGGCATGCACTGTCTTCGCTCGCTTGGAAACCGAGATCGTGGGTTCGAATCCCACTCAGGGCATGGATGTTCAGTTTGTGTGTGTGTGTGTTTTGCTGTGTTTGTGTACAGGTAGAGGCCTTGCGACGAGCTGATCACCTGCCCAAGGAGTCCTACCGAATGTGTAAGATCTAGAAAAACCGAAGTGAACGGAGAAGTTCATGGAGGTAGGCCTAGGCCCACTGGGACTGTAGTGCCAAGGAAAAAAAAATCCGTATGAGTAAAAAAGGGCATAGCCAGTTAGTCTAGTTTGTAAAGACCATTAGTAATATTGAGAGAGTGTAATTAACGTGTGTTGGTCACCAGAAATAAATCACTTTTCTAAGAATTTTGATGCCGCGTCACATCGGCAGAACATTTCATGTAGCAGATATTCAGCATATGTTGATATCGAAAGCAAGTGTTGAATTAATGAGCTAATTAAGAAGTCACAGCAACTTTTAATACAGTAGCATTAATGCAAGTAGTTAATTGGTCAATATAAAATTAAAAGACTACCTCAATTTAAAAATTAAAACCAGAGAATAACGAGGGTGCCAACTTTTGTGAAAGGAAGTGCTCTGAACTTTCGAGGCGTCAAGACGCTTCACCTACCAAATCAGTCGCGTGCAAGTTTTCGAAGTGTGCAGATGTCTATTTAAATTCTCGAAGTGTACAGATATAAACTTTGTTTTTTTAAGCTCCTAGAATGCATAGAAGCAAACACTCCGCTTTTCAGTTGTGTAATTCAAAGTGAATATTGAATTGTATACATGTGCTAGTAGTAAAGCAATAAATAGTTACTGCATAATCGTCAAACGTAAACATCATAGCGTTCTTTCTGCCTGCCTAAACAAGGGCCGATACATCTTGAGGCAGATAACCTGCTCCTATCGCAATGACTGAGCTAGTCACAAATCAAGCACCCTGAGACAGAAGAGGAGTACTGGTGTATCGACATAGGTCACCCTACCTGCGCGTCCACATTACTCGTGCTCGTGTGACTCGCTATGCTCGCGAGTAATGTGGACGATATGACAAGTCAGGAGACAAGCAAATTTAAAATTTATAATTTAAAAACTACAGCCAGTAAATTAAAATACGACTACAGCCTATACACACTACGAGTAAATATACGGATCCTCACGCGCCGAAGCCTGGCGAGCAACTGAAGTAGTGTGGACGAAGATTAACGAGCACAAGCCTGGCGAGCACGAGTAATGTGGACGCGCATTAACTCTAGTGGCAGTGAGATTTTACATGTCCCTCTCCGCTTTCCAGGCGCCCCTGCGAGTGTCTCGTATTCTACAGAATTCGGGTTCAAATCTTTGTCCGGCGTCGGATTACCCTGACCTAGGGTTAACCTCCAGGTAAATTCTAGGTTAGTATTTCGTATCAGGCCAAGGTCACTTCCTACCATATCCACTCCAACTCGTTACCCACTAATCATTCTATTCATTCTGCGCTAAAGGTCCAGGCATTAGATAGAGAGCACCCGAACACAGAGACAGGCGAATTTATCAGGAAAATATAACTCGCTCAAGCATTTGGAGAATGAAGAAGAGAAGAGGATAGCGGAAATGTAGCTGAAAGCGAAAATTCGTGAGGACGTAAACCCCCCTTTTTGCTTTGGGAGAAAACCATATTCTTCTTCAGAAGGTTCCTAAGTTTCGCCTGTTTGTCATTCTGACAAGAGCAATATCAAAGAGAAGACGCTGGGATGATTAGAAATAGTGGCTTGTCACAGGAGCTGCGAAATTTTTATTTTCTGGCTTAATGAAGAATTGTATAATTTGGTGGCCATTGTGGCAGATGGGTTTAATTTTGACACACTTAATTCAGGATTGCTGTATGAGATGTATGCAGTAGCAACTTGGAATTTAGCAATCACCTCAACACTTAGTTAGTTAGTTATTGGAGAGGGTGGGTTTCCCCATGCACTGAGACCTGTATTGGTCCATTGTGCTTCCCTCTATTATTTCTACCGGTCTCTATATCCTACCGGTACTGGTGCTTACCATCAGTCCCGCCCAGCCAGCGAGACCGGCTCTACTAGCTGAGAGGTATCTATAATGCTTCCCCCATCTACCAGAGGTATTAGAGACTGCTGTTGGGCGGGAAACGTCCGTAATTTGGCTCAGTGACCTCCTTTGGAGATATGAGGTTCTTTTACGTGCCGTAAAGCTACGACACAGGACCCACGGCTTAAAGTCCCTCCTGGAGGACTTGTTCCCTGAATTTTTCCGCCCTTAAAAATTCGACGACCTCCGCCGGGTATTTGAACCCGCGTACTACGAGTCATGAGGTGGGAACGTTACCTCTAGACTACGGAGGCCGCTATCTCAACACTTACTTAAAAGGGGAGGGGAAACCAAGACATCATGTGTCGAAATGGTCGGTCGCAGGAACCTCTGGATGCTAGCGCAGTCCGGCAAGTGAAGAATGTGGGAAATTGCCTAAGGCTCCCCTAAACTACTTTCTGTTGCTTCACTCCTTATCTAAATTACACGTCACGCATGGCGATGTATTGGTAACTGGATTACGTGTCAAGAATAACAAAACACTGGCTACTGACTGAAGTTCATCTAAGTCATGTTCAGAACTCGGTGCCTACGCCTGGAGAGTCACTGCACATTCGTTACAAATATTAGCCGGTTAACACTGACCAGGGAACTGCTCGCTCTTCTTTTTAAAATCGCAATAAACTCATAAATAAATTTTGTGGGCCAAATGAAAAAATGTAATATTAAATAAGTTGCTCCATATACTTACCATTATGCTTTTAAAGATTAATTGAAGGAAAGATAGAGGGGCGGATAGAAGTGACCATAAGACGAGGAAGAAGGCGTAAGAAGATGCTGGATGACCTTGGGGACAGAAGAGGATATTTTCATTTGAAGGAGAAAGCTCTAGATCGCATCAAATGGAGGAAGTGTTTTGGAAGAGACTGTGGACCTGTCGTCTTGATAGATTACAGATGAATGAATGAATAATTCCCAGGGCACGCGATAACGTAGTTTGTTGAGGCACTATACTACAAGCCGAAAGGTCGTGGTTTCGATTCCAGATGAGGTAACTGTATTCTTCAGCTGACCTAATACGTAATCCTTCCAGTTGCACTATGGTCCTGGAGTCGGTTCAGCCTCTAAGAGAAATGAGTACCAAGTATCTTCATGGGGGGTAAATTGCGGCCGGAGGGTAAGGCTGACGAACTTACTGCCATCTATGAGCCGACTGTCTAGAAAATCTGGAAGCCTCGATGTCTCAAAAACCTATGGTCCTTCACGGCCTATTACAGGGATAGATTTACTTTTTACCTTACCTTATGGTTGAAATGTAACCACTGTTTTTAATGAAAACCAAACTGAACTCCGTAAAAAATAATTTATGTATGAAAGATAAAAATGTGTTTTGATACTGAATATGTGATCTGAAACACGTTCGCTGGTGGGGAGGAGAGGACAAGACAAAAAAGATAGTAAAAATAGCCATGTGCACTTTACCGGCGGCTTCGGAAAAAAGGATTTGTAGAAGAAATAATTGAGGCTATTCCCTTATAACGAATAAACATTAAATTCGCATGAAGGTGTGTAGTGTTGGATGGCGATGTTTACCGAAATTTGAGAGGTATCAGAAACAGTAGCGTGGCTGTAACATTCGCTATTTCTACTCTCCCTTAATGGAAATTGGGAGCCTGGATAGCGCAGTCGGTATAACGACTGGCTGCGGACTGGACAAACGAGGGGCCGGAGTTCAAATCCCGGTAGAATGAAGAATTTTCTCTTCTCCACGTCTTCCTGATCGGCTCTAGAGTCCACCCAACCTCCTATCCAATGGGCACCGGGGACTATTTCTCCGGTGGTAAAGCAGCCGGGGCGTGAAGATGACCACTCACCTTCAACTAGTGCCGAGGTCAAGAAAATGTGGATCTATACATCCACTCTTTATACATCCACGTCTTTATGATGTAGTGCTTAAGTAGTTAAGCACAGGAAATTACGTGTGTATAAATTACTCAATACATGCCTCAGATCTTGCTGTGATATAGCACTGCATTGAAAGAACAATATGATTTCAACAAATAATTAACTTCGTGGTTTTAGTCTGCAAGCGAACTATACCGACCGAGAGACCGCAGCTTGTCAGCGAAGTTAGTAACAACTTTAGCGGATAGAGGGTATCGAGTGGTCAGGGCAACGAATCCCCACCGCCGTTAATTTCGGCTTTCTAGACCGGAGCCACCATTTCCTTGAAATAGCTCCCCAGTTATCCTCACGAGGCTGAGTGGAGCCCGTTCCAGGCCCACTACTTCTCAGAAAATCCGGTAGCGCCGGGAATCGAAATCGGACCTCTGGATCTGTAGCCAGGAACTGTGACCACTACAGCACAGAGGCATATGATTTCAAGGAAATTTAAATTAAAAAAAACACACACACTTCTTTTAACTGCCTAACAGTAACGACCTGAGCGTAAGCGCTGGAGTATCTTCACTGTTAAAACGGGTTACAAGGAAACGTCTAGTGAAATATTTCAGAAGAATAGCTATTCTTGAGAGCTGTTACCAAGCACAGACTAACGAAAGTAGACAGTCAGGACTTAACGTGGAGTAATTTGTAGTGTACAAATCAGCTAATTACGTTGTAGTTATTTAATAGTTACGGTCTGTATGTGGTCAATAAATCTATTCACCAATCCAAACCCCGTCTATAGTCACTAATACAAATGACAATAAGAAAACAAATGCGTTAAAATATCTTCACCGAACAGGGTGGTCTAGCTCTAAATTCTTCATTCGTGAGGTGTATTATTCGAATCTCGAGCGAAACACCGGCTGTCTTGACTGGAGTCTTCTGTGGTTATTACCTCAATTAGTATATGACCGCTTCCTTTCCAATCTTTTCAAAGCCATCATTCATCAGTCGCCCTACAATTCGACAGCGTCATGGAAGAGCTCTCACATACACAAAGCGTGCTGTGACGCGGAAACGGAACTCTCTCAACGCTCACAAGTCGAGAAGGAACCGTCACGTCTAGCGGGGTCGCTCAGGTCTAAATTCACTTTTATTCTGCTTCAGAAGTTTCTTTGTGTTCTCACAAAAGAACTTCACTCGAATCATCTGAACATATTCTTGTAAATCTTTTATCAATACAGATTAGAATAAAGAAAGCACATCCACATAACCTTAGAGTAAAAGTTTCCTTAAAAGCAAGGCAGCGGGGAAGACTATGAAAATGGGGTCCCGCTCTGGAAGAATTTCCTGCCTCTGCTTAAAATTTGCAAAAATTGTGTCCGGCACTTTCAAGTAGTTCAGTTGGAGAGGCGTTATGAATAATACCTAAGCTAAATTTCTACCAATGTAGCCATGTAATCCGCCCCAAGCGCCTCACTTCCGTGAAGAAACAACGAGATCAGAAACACAAACATCGTGAAGTCCACTGAATTTTTCAAGAAAATGATTTTTTTTTAGTTTCTTGGGTTGGGCTGAGACTGAGTCCACTTGATACATCGTCCACTAACTGGCATATTATAGCAGTCCCTGATGATAGATGATGATGAATGTGGAGCAATCGGTGGAATGAGAACTGGCAGGGGAAACAGAAATACTGGGAGAAACCCTGTCTCAGTGCCACTTCGTCCACCACAAAACCCACATGATCTGACCTGGGCTGGAACTTGGGTCACCGGGATGGGAAGCCGGCGAATAACCGCCTGGGTAATGGCACAGCCTAAGAAAAAGAGAGGAAGAAGTCGACGTAGTAAATATTTGGAATTAATATGCTTCTGGACTTTCTTCATGGTGTAGTATTCTCAAAGAATACAACGTTTCTAAAATGCAGTTGTTTCCTTCCTCAGGTGAAAGTGTGAGGTATACAGTTTCTTCTGACACAAAGGGCCGATTTCAGTCGAAGAATGACCGAAATCAGTCAATTACATGTTATACACGTCTGGGATAAGGTTTCCTAACGGGAAATAGTACGGAAATTTTCAATATAATTTGTATAAATACGCAAAGGGACCTAAATGTAAAACAGGAAAGTAAGCTGAAAATAAATACAACAGACGAGATGAGAAGTTAAATCCAGTTTGCACGAGAACTGGGACTACCCCAACGGAGGTCCCTCAAACCACTTCATGCCACTTACTCGTGGAGTGCATACTTGCCTCCAGACGATCGCCCTCTGCGGTTACAATTTTGCGAATGGCTACATCAACGCAAGGCGGATGAGCTCTTTTTACGTCACATCCTTTGGAGATATGAAGAATGTTGTACGCGTGAGGCTGCGTTCAGCGTCCACAAGAGTCACCTCTGAGAACGGGATAGTCAAGTCCGATGCAGCCACTGTCGTGGGCTCCTATCCGCCGCCTGACAGGCTGACTGCTCAGTGATATGATTTCCTGGAAACTGCTCTACCGGCACTACTTGAAGATGCTCCTCTACCTATGAGATAGAAGTTGTGGATTAAGCCCGATGGAGCTCCGTGCCCTTACAGGAAGACGCCCGGCGGTCATCGGGCGCGACACATTCAAGAAGGTGGATTGGACGTCGAGGGCCGATTTCATGGCATCCTCTGTCGTCGGATTAACTTAGATGGAATTTATCCTGTGGGAACATCTGAAGAAACACGTTTATGCATTCCCTTCCGGTAAAATAGAAAGTCTCGGGGCAAGATATCAAGCAGATTTGGCAACGTCGATGCCAACATATTAAGGCGTGTTAGAAAAAAACCCGTGCACTACACTGCCTTGTGCTTTGAAACTGGCGAAAGACTCCTTGAATATCTATTATAACTATGAGGATTCCATGATTTGATCACAATTCGATAGTTAGCGTCATTTGACGGTGACTTGTATCTTTAAGCTAAACGTCACAGGACACACGTTGTGATTCTTTCCGATCTGTTTTATTTTTTAAAAGGCACGATATTATGCAGGGTTTCTGAGCGAATTTTGTTCCCCCCCCCGCATATCCATCGGTTTAGGCGCTGGCGTTAATTCACTAACATACATACATACAAACATAACGTCCACATCATTAATTCTTTTTCATTTGCTGCACATATTAAGAACATTTCTGACTACAGGACCGGAAACCATTAGAAGTTATGATCCTGTTTTCTGTTTTTCCGAGTCTCAATAAGGCCGAAAATGAAGAAATAAAAGTTTGTTTGATAATTTTTATAGACACGTACTCATTTCGACTTTTGAGAGTCACAGTGACCAATGCTAAAATCACAAAAAGACGTATGCAACGTAGACAATTTATGATTTAAAACTGGCAGGGTATATAAATTTGCGGTATCAATGTGCCTGTGGATAACACGCGACGCGCTGTAGCCTCCACTCGAGCCTGGCCACCGGCCGAACTTAGTGCAGTTGCGGAGATCGCCGTGCTGTATCGGCAACATCTCTGACGCGAACGTGAGGCGGGCTAGTGAGTAAGGTTTGCTAAGGCGTGGTCTTCAGAGCATGTTCACAACCATCACACAATATTTATATGTGGTATTCTTAATGTATTAGTCAACACAACAATTCCATAATAAGCAAATCAACACCACTGTATTAGTAATCGTTTATTTTTGCGAAAGTATTGCTACACATGTTTCGACTCTGTCGGGTCATCATCACGCAATCATTACATGAATATGTAACTCGTTAATGGATTATTTACCGATATGGTTGAAGTGTGTTTGCCTGATGATGGCCACTAGTGGCCGAAACATATAGCAGAACTATATCTGGGCATTGTCCTTGAAGTTCTTTTATTGTTGTGTTGTGACAGTCAAATAAATTAGTTGTATATATTGTAACACAGTAGGATGCATGAAATGAAAATTATAAGCGTTCTAATGGCAACCGGTGAGCAAGGAAGTGGCGCCTCTATTGGCGTTCACATGAACCCGTTGCAACTACTGCAAATGACGTGGAGAGGACGTTACATTACCTTTCTGCATATGTCGTGTGTTAGATTGGTTGCAGTCGTTTAGTAGTAAATCCTCTACGGGAGTAAGATTAAATTTCCAACCCCTGAGAAATGAAAATTATAAGCGTTCTAATGGCAACCGGTGAGCAAGGAAGTGGCGCCTCTATTGGCGTTCACATGAACCCGTTGCAACTACTGCAAATGACGTGGAGAGGACGTTACATTACCTTTCTGCATATGTCGTGTGTTAGATTGGTTGCAGTCGTTTAGTAGTAAATGCTCTACGGGAGTAAGATTAAATTTCCAACCCCTGAACACAGCTTCCGCAACTTTAATGAAAAAGACTGCTGATGAAGAGCCACTTAATTCCCGAACTCCAGCAGAGCTTTTGAAAGTGGGAAGCAGCGAGACAATTTAGTGCGTCAGAAGAGAGTGGATAATCATATTGCAATAATTGTCATAGCGGCTTGTCCTTAGTGGTTGAGCTCGAACGTCAATATATATATATCACAAAATAAACAAAATTGGGCAGATTGGTCTGGCGGTATTCGGAAAGAATTTTGTTCGAATCTCAGACCGGACTCTGGTTATCCTGAGCTTTCAATCAGTCATGCAGATATATGGATCGTTTCTGCATTAGGCCACAGCCGCTTCCTTCGAATCCTTCCAAATTCGTTATTTCTCCAGCCATGTCATCTGAAGCTGCAGAATCCTGCTATGGACAGCGCCAGTAAATCAACTGCACCCGCCCCCAAGCAATATAGAAATGAAGATGTGACGCGGTTTAGTCTGGCAGAATTAGAAGGATATTTCAGAGAAATGTATCGCCTCCATCTTCAGCGTCGGTAAGTAAGCGGGGCAAGTAAAGGCCGCGCCATAGCTCAAGCGGTTAGTCGCTGGCCTCCCACCGCGGCGGCTCGGGTTCGATCCCGGGTCTGGTCAAGTGGGATTCGTGGTGGACAAAGTGGCGCTGGGACGGATTTTCTGTGAGTACTTCCGTTTCCCTTACCAGTCTTCATTATTCTTCATTCTCCATCACAATCACCCGGGCCGGGTACAAGAGGCCAATTAGTGGCCGTCGTGCCGAGTGGACCCAGTTGGACTCCACCCCCTCACTAAGGGAATTAAAAAAAAAAGCAGAGCAAGTAAGAAAGCAAGAGGAGTTAGTAAGTTTCTACCAGACTA
Organism: Cryptotermes secundus; assembly: GCF_002891405.2. NCBI lineage: Eukaryota > Metazoa > Arthropoda > Insecta > Blattodea > Kalotermitidae > Cryptotermes > Cryptotermes secundus. The sequence goes on from NW_019739595.1 coordinate 304,070, forward strand.
CACGGCGTCACATCCAAGAAAACGATATGACTGCTTAGTGAACCTCAAATGTGGTTGGGATAGCGACGAAGCCGTTAGGTGACGGAAATATCGCGGTAGGGAATGGAGCCGATGCCACCCCTCATTTATCTTTCCAGGGGACAGGGGAGGTTGGTAGGCGGTCCCTGAGCTCTGCTCCCACGTCAATGCGTACTGAGCAGTAGGTTTAGATTTCTTCAGCTGCATGATCAAGCTCGGTCGGCAAGGCAGTTTACTTCCTTCTCTAAGCCTATGTTGCACTTCGTCTCCGTTATATTTACGTAAAGTTGTCCCCGCGCTTAACTAGTTAAGCACTAAGTCACGAACACATTAGAGACTGGTAGTACAGCCCCACCATTCGTGATCTCGGCAGTAAACGGAGGTTAGTGGTCAGCTTCACGGCCCGGCAACACTACCCACGGGGAAACATATCCCGTTTCTCATTGTATAGGAGTCTCGATGTATCCCAGAGTCGGTCTGGACGATGTGGAGAAGAGAAAAAACTTTCACTTCCGGGAATCGAACTCGAGCCTTCCAGCCTTTCTCTATACTGACTGCTTTATCACGCCTCTATTAGGTTTATGTGGCAAATAAACCTAATAGAGGCGTGATAAAGCAGTCAGTCGTTGGTGTCTCCACCTTATCGTGGTGAGGGGGTTTGAGTATGCCAAGGACCCTGAGAGCTATACCAGCGGTAGCGTAGCTACTGGCAGGGCCTCCCTTGCTGGACAGGTCAAAGGGTAGGCATCAGACGAAGAGAGACACCAAAAACTGATGCCGGAAGCAGCGTCATCAGCAGCGACTTGAAGCACAGAGCAAATGATGCTCGACATGGTTCAATTTCGTATAGCAACAGGCGTGACCAGAGTGGTTTGAACGGCTGTTGTACTGCGATGTGGAAAGCAAATGGAAAAACTACCACATTATCACTTTTCCTGGATAGTCTCTCTTCCCAAAAACAGAAGATCGCATTAAGTGGAGGAACTGTTTTGGAAGAGGCTGTGGACCTGTCGTCTGACAGATTACTCATGAATGAATGAATTAGGTTTATGTACTACTATATATAAATATTTGTTAATGTTTTGGTTTATTTAATTAAGCTCCTGTTAACTCATGTCACATATTATTCCAGCCAATGTTGGGAAGTTAATAAAAAATACGGTTCTGTTCTTGCTGTCTTGCCGACATTTGTGCAAAAATGCTCTTTGCCCCCTGGAAGATTCCTGATACTCATTTATATTAGAGGCTGAGTCGACGGCAGGGCCATAGTGCGGCTGGAAGAATTAGGTAAATTTAAAATTCCAGTGACCTCATCGAGATTCGAATCCGTGACTTCCCGGCCTGTAGCATAGTGCCTCAACCAACTACGCTGCCCCGTGCCCCACATCACAACCGGTTCTCTGCAGTTTTCCCAATTCGTTTTTGGGCAATAATCCTACCGTTCGGCGATATATATATAATAAATTTCGAAAGCTAAAAAGGGAAGGAGTTATTCTCTATTTTGAGGAAATGTCCGGAATTAATCACGACGAACTGCGAAGTGACATGAAGCGAGGACGCTCTCGGTTCGACTGTATCGATACTCGATACGTTGGGAGAAGTACTGCTGCTTCGATTGGTCCGAATCTGGGGATAGTCTAGTTATCCTGACTAATAAGTAATCTTCCTCAGTCTTTGCATATCTTTATCAATCAAGCTCTTCACTATTTTCCCTCTTTTGCCTTCAAATTCATATTGTGGATTGTAGACCCGTTGCTAGGCAACGATAGCGAAAGCTGCAACTATAAAACAGCCGTTACTATGTAATGGCTGCGCAGACAAGCTTGATTCTACGATAAAAATTGAAATGTAACAGAGAAACGGTGTTTTCTGTGCGATCCGTGACGATATGTAATAACCGGATTGAGGAGTGGAGAGAGTTAGTGAGGAGTGAATTGGTTAGTGGAGTGAGTGAGTGAGGAGTGAATTGGTTAGTGGAGTGAGTGAGTGAGTGAGTGAATTGGTTAGTGGAGTGAGTGAGTGAGTGAGCGGGTGAGTGAGTGAGCGGGTGAGTGAGCGAGTGAGTTAGAGAACTGCTGCGGATCAGTCGTTGTGACATGTTGCTGTTAGAAGCTGGTAACTGTGGGACAAGGACAGTTCGGGAACCAAGAGGAAGAGGTACTTCCGCCGTTGGAAGCCATGACCAGACAACGACTGGTGAAGACACAGCAGGCTGAGAAGACTTAATTGTATGCTCTTCTGAGCTATGAAGTATGTGAATTAGTGAAACGGTTATAATTACGTAATTGTAGTCACATAGCTGTAACAGTTTAATAAATCCAATTACCGATCCAAACTCCGTCTATAGCGACTAAAATCACGTCAAAATATTTTCCTTACCAAGGGTACCTGCTCAGTGTTACTGACAGACATATTTGCAAAATCGAATTAGTTACATTCTGAACTTTACGAACAGACATGGCTGTCCCTAACGCTAGGGGCGAGCATATGGCAACATCTGGAGTTAAAGGAAATTTTTTTAATGCTTCCCAAATGTGAATGGCAAAAGCAGACATTACGTGGGTTGAAGAAAGGGGTCGCCTGATGTTATTCAGCATTTGCGTGACCTGAATCGTACTAATGTATTTCTTCATCCCGAAAAGCAATAAGCAAGATTCGTTTCCGGTAGGGACGACAGTAGAGATCACTGGAAGACTGCGAGATTCTGCTTGGCGATCCTTCTGAATCTATAGTGAAAGAAAATTTTACGAAACGCCATGTAAAAATCCTTAAAACAACATTCATGCTACCGAACAATACTAAAATATTCTCTGCAATGGCTCCACTCCCAGACAACAGTCGTCGGTAATTTCCGTTTTCGTCTTAGATTTTACTGACAAAAATAAAAAACGCTGCGTTCCATACCGATGTGCATCTTTCCAGCGTCGCTGGGTGTGAATGCAATTTCATAATGAGCATTTACTTTGAGCCTACTTTACTTACTCTTATATTGAAAAATTACGAGAATCTCTGGGAAGAAGTTATCGCCTACTATGCATTAATATGACACGGATCACATAGGAAACGTGTACAATAATTCGTTCCAGCTGGAAAGTGTTACCGAGCCATTGCCCAGCAAAGGATAGTGAGATAATTTAATGTACACAAAGAACAAAATGATCTCACAAGCCTCCTATCATTTTTTCACAATGAAGAAAGTAGACTAGAAAGATCGCTTTGCTGTGTGTCCCTACCTAAAGCCTGTTAAGTCAAAATAGTAGAGCCACAATAGACGGCACTTGCTAGGCAACAGCTCGGTAAACATCTACACTCGCAACAATAGAACTGACAGACGCAGTGTGCCCAAGCGTTCGGTGTAGTGGTTGGGTGGGCGGGTAGGTAGGTAGGTAGGTAGGTAGGAATATAGAGATAGATAGATAGATAGACAGACAGACAGACAGACAGACAGACAGACAGACAGATAGATAGATAGATAGATAGATAGATAGATAGATAGATAGATAGATAGATAGATAGATAGATAGATAGATGTAGATTTGGCCGCAACTCCCTTGAGATTCTCATGTTATCCGGCTCCCTAGTCCGGCCAATCAGATTCGTTTACCTGCCCTTCATTACATACGTGTATAAGGGAGTGTATCTCTCACTGTCACTTTTAATTAATTATTTTTGATATTAGCCCAAATAACCCTGAGGGGGGAGGTGAACGAAAGGTGAGGCTGACGAATAAGGAGCTGGGAAGGCTGCAGCGGATAAGCTGCACAGTGCGCATGCGTACAGTTTGCTGGCCAAATGGGAATTGGGATGAGGAAGAATTGGCTTTACATTTCTGCGGTTGCGGTGTTCTGAGGACGCATACCGGAACATTTTCTACTGCTTCTACATACAGAAATGCTGCCTCGCCTGGGATTAATTCAGTCTCTCCGCTGATATCACAGGTAACGACTATGAAATATGTGAGCATATTCCGTGTCGAACTGAGAAAAAGATGGGCGAAGAGAGAAACTGTATAAGGTCATAGAGAATTCGAGAAGAACCAGAGTCAATTAAGTTGCATCAAGCATAGCCGTTTTTGAGAAGCTAACAGTCGTTTATGTGCTCTACCAACTCCCCACCCCCCGCCTTGTTGAGGTGGCGAATGCCACCAAACTATGAGCCAGTTGAATCCTTTACGTGCACTCATTTATTACTTAAATTACTGTCACTCATTAGGGTAGCATGATTATTAGACGGGGTGTAGATTGGTAAATTTGACTTACTGACCACCTGTATACACCACTCGGAACTACATTTCACAGTTCACTGACAGACTAATGTCCTTAGTCTATTAATGTCTCCATTGTCCGTTTCCTAGCAACGGATTTAACTCAATGATGATTCGTCCGCTTCCGTAGTCACGCCGTTGCCCACTGTTTAACTCTGAACTGAACTCATAGCGACATCTTCTAATCCAACTCTCGACTCTGTTCGGTCCGTGCTATTTATTATAAAGAAGAATCCAATTAGGAATAGCTCAATAGTCAGTTGAGTTGAAGTGAGCTCACTTGGGAACTGCGGAACTCAACTGATTATTCCCAGCTGGATTCATCTTTATAACAACTTTGCACGGACCGAATATAAAACACCATTTCCAAGAATACTCCTACTATTTTGTGTTTACCGATCCTTTGCTTAGAAACGGATTCTTCTATTCTTTCGTGCGTGTTCACTTCCGAGGGAACCCGTTTACCCAGCCGTTGCATAGCAATGAACTATTCCGGCTTTCAGGCGTCATGTGACACTATTCTACCTAGCGGGTTTGGGCAGCGTTAACGGTCAAGACTAGTATTCTGAAGGTGCTCAGTTCGAATCTCGGCCGGGACGAATTTTTTGTGGACTTTTTGAACCCCTGGATGAAAATATTTGGATAGTACGTCGATTCAGGCCACGACCACTTCCTTCGAACGTTATCAATCTGTCGTTTTTTAACTATCCTACCCTTCAATTCTAACGATTTTCAACGCCGTAGAATAAACTGAAAGGAATATACGGGGAACAAAATACTTATAGAGAAGCTAATAGTGTCTCAGTTGACCTCTTATTTACGTAATAATGGGGCTCCATCGCTGTCCACAACAGTCTGCCGCCTGATCATACTCAAGTCAGTTGAAGCCACTACACATCCTCACTAAATAAAATCCATTTTAGTATTACCTTTCAATAATCCTTTCAAATTATCTTTTCCTTCAGGTTTCCCCAACAATTTGTCGTTTCTCGGCTTCCTCGTGCATGCTACATGTCTCATCCATTTAATCATTCTGTGTTTATCACAAGATACTGAATCCGAGATGGTACTCGAATTCTACCAGAGGAATCTCTGAATTAGAAGACACATGTTCACCGGGAGCTGCAGCTGCAGTTTTAACGGAATGAGAGTTGCTGCTTGTTCCAACCAGTGCACGCCACAAGGATAGTTGGGACATTGAAACTAGCCTTCTGGCAATTTGTGTGTGTGGGGGGGAGTTTGGAATTTCTGAGGTTGTAATGCAGTCTGGAAGTTTCTGTTCCGCCCCTGAACCCTATGTGGAAGATCTTTCAGTACCATGGGCTGCGTGAAAGAGAGAGCTACCGAGCGTGAAGAGAAATGGCCTTGAAGCCAGTGTTAACCCAAAGCACAGCACTGCGAACAAAATCAATATTGCAGACTACTGTCTTCTGGGAAGGAGTCGAGATAGCTTGATCGCTATAGCGACGGGCTGGACGGTCCCAGTTCGATCCCCGACACGGTAAGATTCTTTTCTTCCCCACAGTGTTCAGAAAGAGTCTGGGGTCCACCCAACCTTCTACTCAATGATTATCGGGGATAAAGAGGTCCTGGACGCTAAGCTGACCGCTCACTTCCGTCAAGAATGATGGAACTATAACCCCACTCCCCCATACGTCTTCATGGTTTAGTGCTTATTTAATTTAGCATAGGGAGAAACATATTCATACGGGTACTTTATGTAACGCCCCATAGCTCAAGCGGTTAGTCGCTCTCTTCCCACAGCGGCAGCCCGGGTTCGATCCCAGGTCTGGTCAAGTGGGATTTGTGGTGGACAAAGTGGTGCTGGGGCAGGTTTTCGGTTTCCTCTGCCAATCTTCATTCCACCAATTGCTCCACAATCACCCTCACCTATCATCTGGGGCTGGTACAATAGGCCAGAAGTGGCCGCAGTACAAGGGACTTAGTCCCACCACACTAGCAATAAAAAAATACTTTATATAAGGTCGTGTAGCTCGGTAGAAATCCAGGTAAACTTCTACCGGACAACACGGCGTCAGAAAATAGTACCCTTCATAGTGATAGCATTAAGAACCACAAAACAGCAGCGACAAGAAGTGTTAGGAAGAGTTTGTGAAGTTTGCGTTCCCTGAAACGTCCCTCTGTCTATTTTGAATTTCGAGGTTTCCTCTAAGGACGCCGTCCGTGTTCTTCAGCACAGAGCGTCGGATGGATGAATCCTGTATAATGAATTACAATGGGCGCGAACGAAAGGTATAGTGGCCTAACTTGTGATAATATCCAGATAATTATATGAAGAGACTGAGATAAACCATTAAAATTCAATTTTGATAATTAGTGCTTCTGCTGAGCTTCGAACCATGAACCGCCTTCATGAAAGTCACAAGCGTTACCATTTAAAAGCTCTTGCACTGTCAGGAGCATATCTGAAAAATTAAAACCGACACAAACTGACTTCTGCATTAGATTTGTTAAAATATACCCTGAACTCGAATGTTGCAATGCTCTTTCTTATTTACAAAGTTTCATGCTAGGTTTATATACGTGTTTGTGTGTGTGTACCAGATCTACATCAATTAAAAATTAATATCACATTGAAAAAGACACACACTGCATTACAAATATTATGCTTGGACTCCATATTGCTTCACACTGCACGAAACAAAATTCCCTTAACAAAATTTGCTTTTCCGGAACGTTTTGTCACGTGTATGAGTGTGTATAGACGGGGTTTGGATTGGTCGCTTGATTTATTGACCACTTATACACTCACAACTCATGACTACACTTTACAGGTTAGTGACACACACAGACTAGTATCCTCAGTCTATTACAGTTTCCACTAGCCGTTTCTTGACAACGGATTTTAACAGTTTCACTTAATTACACACTCCAAATATCACACATAGAATTTTCTCCTCACAGCCGGACTTTCAACTGAGCACTCATGTAACTGACTGCCACAAACCGTCCCAGTTACAATGCGTATATCGGCAAGAAGCACTCTGTAAATACCGTTCCTCTATTGCTGTACCATTTTTGCGTTCGTGCCTGTTGCTTCTGGAAAGTGTTTGCTGCGTTCCTGCCTAGAACCGTCTGTTACATTTGCTTATATCGCGGTCGTTGCATAATAACGGCTCTATACACTACAGTATTATGTTACAAAATTTCAGGTCCATAGGAACTTGTCATGGCCTTTTTTTTATTGCTAGTGGGGTGGGACTAAGTCCCTTGTACTGCGGCCACTTCTGGCCTATTGTACCAGCCCCAGATGATAGGTGAGGGTGATTGTGGAGCAATTGGTGGAATGAAGATTGGCAGGGGAAACCGAAGTACTCGGATATAAACCTGCCCCAACGCCACTTTGTCCACCACAAATCACACTTGACCAGACCCGGGATCGAACCCGGGCAGCCACGGTGGGAAGCCAGCGACTAACCGCTTGAGCTTTGGCGCTGCCCTATCATGGTCCATACGTCTCAGTTCTTGATGATATGAAATTTAAAAGTATAGATGTTGATTTTCCTCCTGTAGTTTGGTGTCATAAGGTTTCTCCGAAATCACTAACTCAGTAGGCTGGTGTAGCGGTAACGGTCTAGATTTGTATTCGGGAGGTACATGATTCTCAACTCGGCCCGGACAACAAGTGCCTGATATTCGCTGTTGTTCTCAGTTCGCCCCAAAGAAGTCCTGTGATAATATCTTCATTATGCCAAGATCGTTTCCTTCCAAATGCTTTCCAATTCATTAGTCTTCAGTTTTCCTGTCGCCTGTCTCTATGTGGCTAGTATATCTGAGAACGTCGTTAAACAGAACACAAGAGACGTCAAAAGAAGTGAACAAATTGACTCTCACTGCTTTTTCGATTAACCTTAATAAGATCTGGTGCAGGGGGAGGTAGCATATGCAGTTTTTGTTCGGCGAGAAGTTTCGAAGCAATTTGAGAACTTCGAGTAGCGACGTTCAGCAAAGAGAAACTCGCAGCTCCCTCAAATCTTTAGCGTAAACCCCTTGAAGAGCGTCGGGAAAGAAACCAGGCCGACTGACAGCAAAGTATAGACGGTTATGCACATCATCTACAAAAGATAATAACGCTAAAACTCAGAGTAAATATGAAACATGAGGCAGTTATCTGTGTAACGCAACGGAATAGGGTCTCTTTATCAAATTTGATCCATTTACTGAGCTTAGTGTCTCAACTACTGAAGATCACAGTGGCCGCGCGGTCTAAGACATGAACTGCCTTCACCCGCTAAGAAACTGGGATCGTGGGTTTGAATCCCACACAAGGCATGGATGTTTGTGTGCTTTTATTCTGGTTTGTGCTGCCCTGTGTGCAGGTGGGGGGCCTTGCGACGGACTGATCCTCCATCCAAGGTGTCCTGCCAACTGTGTATAGGATTAAGAAACTAAAAAAGCGGCCAGGGTCGAGCAAAAGGACTGTAGAGCCATAGATGAATGGATAGACAGTGTCTCCGTTTCTAAAAAAAAACGGGACAAATTAACAGCCTTCATAAAGCAGAATCTTTTTTTTTTCGAGAAGCTGCTAGTCTTCCATCTACTCAATATATTGTGAAAAAAGACTTCAGGTGTGCGGGTACAGTGAGATTGTTATTAATTACTGTGTTGAAGTCCGTTGCCAGGATAAGACTAGTGAAGACTGAAAACCCTAGTGCGTGTGTAACGGTGAACTGTAAAATGTGTAGCGCTGTATTACCTGTAGTTATGAGTTAAGTGTAAGTGCAATAAATCCAATCATCCAATCCAAACCCCGCCATTAGTCACCCCAACACGTGACAGTGTCCATGTAGTAACCACCGGGCTTTAAACGGTATTGAGAGGCTGATGTACGAGTAGATCAGGTTAGTTTGGCGACACTGCTATATATTTATATTTGGGGAGGTTCTGTTTTCGAATTTCGGCCATGACACCGGCTCTCGTGGCTGAAATATTTCGTGATTTTTATCAATCTCTTGAGGCAAACTCCTGGATACTATTCTGAGTAGGCTACGACCACTTCCTTCCACATAATTTTCAAATTCGTCATTTATGACTCATCCTATAATTCGATGCATTGACGACTCGGCAAATAATTCAGGGGAAAAGCAGTGAGAAACGCCGAAAGAATTCAATTTGTTACCTCCCAAATGCAGCTACAAAAATTTCCGTACAAAGTATTGGAATTTATACAGCCCTGTTCTATACCATAAAATGTTGCAAGCACATGGTGAGACCGCTGTGATTTAGGTTTCAAGTTGAAATCGCCGACAGATGGCACGCGACTTGCTGAATTTACTGCTCTGGAATTGTGCTCCCTTGGGAGGTGATTTAGAATGTTAGCACCATCTGCGTGAGAGGCCAGCAAAGTTAGCTATTTCGGTGCAGACACGTGCTACAAACATTTGTCCCCCTTTGGGAAGGTAGGGAGTTTGGAAAAATCACCCTTCAGGAAGTTACATCCGCCCTTAGTATTTCTCTTGTGTCGAAAGTTAAAAAGTATCAGACTTCTTATCTATAGCGCCTGATAATTTCAGGAGGTTTCCGCAGTCAGAATAAACTGGCAGTAACTTCATCTTCTTAATTCGCTTAGTTGGGGGTGGAGTCCAACTGGGTCCACTCGGCACGGCGGCCACTGATTGGCCTATTGGTGGAATGAAGATTGGCAGAGGAAACCTAAGTGTTCGGAGAAAACCCGCTCCAGCGCCTCATTGTCCACCACAAATCTCACTAGACCAGACCCGGGATCGAACCCGGGCCGCCGCGGTGGGAACCCAGCAACTAACCGCTTGAGCTATGGCACGGCCTACTGGCAGTAACTTAAAAGAGGAGGAACACGGCCAGAGAATAACGAAGAAAACTCGAAACCAAGCTGAAAAGAACTGTACTGTAGTCTGGAATTTAAGGGGCCCCAGGTTCGAACCCAATATTCTCCGCTGATCTTAGAATAATACAAATATATTGCCATAAAATAATTTATTATAGTACCAAATCCCCTGAAGACAGGAGCAGATAACCTTCGAATCGTCAGTACCTCAGACAATAGACAGCACCTAGAATATCATCAGAGTATATTAACCACCTACACAAAATTTTGGGGAACATTTTATGTTCTTTTTTAAGTTATTCTTCAGTTTCCACTGCTCTTTCACCTTAGGTAAACTCGATTCTTGCTATGATTGGAGATCAGACGAGCAGAAGTATTATAAACAAATATACTTCAGAGAAAAAATGGATTCACGAGGAAATCGTTAATACCGGGACTGCAGAAATTCACAATGACCAACAGGAAGTATGACAAAGTTGAAGTGAATGTAATACATACTGAAACACCGTGTCAGCCTATATCTCACACACCTCTGGTAAAGAACAGTGACAGAAATGACGGTTATACACTGCCAGAAACACTTACAGGTTACAAGATTTTAAAATGCACGGAAATTATATTTGGTCACAATTCATAATGCAGACCGGTAATATATTGCATCTAAAGCATCTTTCATCGTATATCATATTGTGGCATGCCTGCCAGAAGCCAGAACTATATAGTCAGGGAAACAGCCATTGACAAGTAACGGCTGCTTAACACGAAACAATGGAATAATAATGGGAAAGAGTATTTTCAATTAAGTGCGTTCTGATAGCTACGTCATGCAACTACATATAGAACTGTTTGGAGAGGTATTTTCTGTTGGGTCCGTCCCGAGGCTATATAACGAAAACCAAATACCATTATCAGAGAGTACTGAGACATCAGTTATAAGAGTAGGAATTTGGTATGAGATGGCCGCCAGCCTGCGAGGACGTGAGATCGGAAGCAGATCACCAAGCAGCGCAGTGAAGACCATGACTGGGAACTCTAGCCTGTTTGTGAAATGTAGTCACGAATTGTGTGTTGAATTGTTCAATAAATCAGATTACCAAACTAAATCACGTCTACAGTCACTGCATCAAGTAATAATATGTAGATCCGTTGCTAAGTAATGACTCTGTAAACAGATGTCGCTAGGTAATTGCCGTAAACAGAAACAGAGAAACTGTGTTCTCTACGTGGTCCGTGCGATAGACATTTGACGCAAAAACATAATAGTTGTTTTATTTTCGATCTGTTCCGAGGCTACGTAAGGAATGTGGAGTGAAGTGAGTTGTTTGGTGAGTAACTTAGTTGAGAGTTCGGCAGTTGGAAGCCAGTTAGTTCAGCTCGGGATCTGTGTGAGACAGGCGAGAGCCAGAGAGGATATGAAGCCGTGAACACGGAAGTTGAGGTATCTCCGTCGTTGGGGCCATTACCAGACAACGACTCGTGAAGACGCAGCAGACTGGAAATATTTAGTACGTTTTGTAGTGAACTGCAGAGAGTGTGAATTAGCGATAGCGCGATAGTTACTTGTAGTTACGATCTATAAGTGCTCAATAAATCCAATCAACAGTCCAAACCTCTTCTATAGTCACTCTCTAAAATCGTGACAATATCTTTAGAATGCAATAAGGAAAAATAATTCCTTAATGTTTAACGAGAATTCCGTTACAGCAATTTTGTTTCCCATAAAATATTAATAATAGAATCTAGAAAGTAAATTTAAAGATTCAGCCGGACGATGGCGTACTGTAGATATGTGAGTTTTCGTTATGCTCAGTAGAATGTGAGTGAGTTATTTCGTGTTTGTTGTGTTTGACAGGGAAAAGGGAAAATCATATACATAGTACTAAACACAGCAGGAGGCATTCCTTAAAGCTTGTAGATGTAGTCACGAAAGTGAAGTAAAGCTATCCCTGTACCAGGCCGTGAAGGCCCATAGGGTTGTGTGACGTTGAGGGTCCCACATTATCTAGGCAATCGGCTCAAAAATTGCGGTAAGGTTGTCAGCTTTACGCGCCGGCCGCGCTTTACTCCTCAGGAAAATTATTTAATTAATTCCTGGTACTCATTTCTGTTAGAGGCTGAGTGAACGCCAGGGCCTAGTGCGGCTGGAAGGATTAGGTCAACTGAAAAAATCCAACGACCTCATCGGGGCTTGAACCCGCGACCTTCCGGCTTGTAGCACAGCCCTTCAACCAACTATACTACAAATGAACACAAAGCTTGAACTATTCAGCGGAAATGCAAATATATATATATTTCAATAGGAAAGCACGCTATATGTTTTTATTACATTCGTAAAACACGACGATAAACACATCTAGAAGGCACAATTCAATAATGTAAGACTTGTTTATGTATCTCCTGATGATGGCGCCATGAGCAGAAACATGTAGCGACGCTGTACAACCAAATAAACTCAGATATGAACAGTGGAATGTGAGCTATTTTGAGTTTGTTTTTGTTGTGTTTGACAGGAAAGACGAAAGCTCATAAATATTGTACTAACACACAAGAGGATGCATTCTTTAAAGAATATTTTAGAAGGACTTGAAAAGATTTTATTGAAATCCCATCCACAGTTACGTACACGGGACAGAATGAGATACAGACAAGTCCCTCATTCTCTGAGCTTTCTGAAGAGGAATCTTCACAGATGGAAAAATCAGACAGAAATCTGGGTTAGTGTAAGAGTTGGCTTCCCACCGCGGCGAACCGGGTTCGATCCCGGGTCTGGTTAAGTGGGATTTGTTGTGGACAAAGTGGCGCTGGGGCAGGTTTTCTCCGAGTACTTCGGTTTCCCCTGCCAATCTTCATTCCACCAATTGCTCCACAATCACCCTCACCTATCATCTGGGGCTGGTACAATAGGCCAGAAGTGGCCGCAGTACAAGGGACTTAGTCCCACCCCACTACCATTAAAGAAATTTAGTGTAAGAGCGTTGCTCACATATCCCTGTCTCACATATTTTGATTCTGAAGGCAATGAGAAGGCTGTGGGGGAAGGACTAATTTGTGGCGAGCAGAGGCAAGGAAATTTCCAACAGATGTCAGGGAAATTAAGCCTGTCGCGGTGACACAAAGGTCAGCGCGATTCCGTGTACATAGGCAGGCCAGCTTGTCAGATCTGTGGTGTGTTGAAATTCTACGCAGTTTCACAAGACAAACACAAACACCAGCGTCCAGGAGAGGAGGGAGAATGAACTGTCAACTGATGCGTGAAATACCTGGTGTTGGACCAACCGACGGACGCTCTCAGTACGAGAAAAAGTTAGAAAATTGGAATTTCTTTCATCTTCCTGCTTCTAAGTGACACAGGCATGCTGTGGTCTACAGACGGGTTCCGTGTGGCTTTTAGGAAATATTCCTTAGAAATATATGTTGTTCTCACAGCGGTGGCTGTGAAAAATAAAATCCCCTGTAGTATAATTCCATGTAATCCGACGTTTTCTATTTTCCGACCTTGATGATGGAGAAAATACGTAAGATTTGAGGTTTTCACGATGGTGACTATGAAGAAAGCAGTCTTCTGGGATGTGGCGCCGTGTAGATATTGTGTTAAGAGACGTTTCGGAGGAACGTCGGTTAGCACAATATCTACACGGCGTCACATCCCAGAAAACTGCTTTCTTCATTAAGAAAATACGTTCACGAAATATTCCTGCGAATTTCTACCGGATTACATACCGAGAGCGCTCAGTCGGTACAGCGACTGGCTACAGGCTGGACGGCCAAGGGATCGGAGTTCGAGTCCCCGAAGAGACAGGATCTTTTTCCTCTTCCAAGTTGTCAAGATCGGTTCTGGGGCCAATTTAGCCCCATGTCCAAAGGGTATGAAGATTATTTCCCCGGAGTAAAAGCGGCCGGTGCATGAAATTACTGAGATTCAACTTGTGCCGAGGTCAAGAATACGCGAATCTATTCTTCCACTTATGTCTTCATGGTGTAGTGTTTAAATAATTAAGCATGGGATAACTTTAGCTTTTTTACACGCCGTAATCGGTTTCTGGGAAATTCTATGATCCATGACTTCCATAGAGAACTTTTGCTCCATTTGCTGGTTCCAAGAACTGGAAACGTTTCTGCTGTCTGAATTTAGAACGCTCCATGGAATTCTGAGAGAGAATAAAACTTCGCTTGCTCAGTAAATACAACACAGCTTCCACTGAAACAAACGGCACTTCATCTTACAGCAGTATCCGTGCAGACTTCAGTGTCCTTCAGGGACAGCTGAGGGGCTTGTTCACTTTCTCATGTCCAGCTGCAAGTAACATTACATGTCCGCAAAGGGAGAAATGTCTGAAACAAGAAGTGTAACGAACACTTGACGATGTTGGGCTGCATTTCAGTATTCTGAAGAGTGCACTCTGTAGACTGGTAAACGCATTTAATGGCGCTATCTTAAGCAAAACTGTATAACCTCAAATTATCTCGTAATAGTGAAATATGCATCGGAAATAATATGGAAATAAATGTCTGTGCCCTAATTTAAATAATTTGCCGGCATTCGCCTGAAGGTATGAGGATTTTTTAATTTATTTTTAATTCGCTTAGTGGGGGGTGGAGTCCAACTGGCTCTACTCGGCACGGGGGCCACTGATTGGCCTATAGTAGCCTGCCCCGGGTGATTATGATTATGGAGACTTTGTTGGAATGATGATTGGCAGGGGAAACCGAAGTACTCGGAGAAAACCCGCACCAGCGCCACTTTGTCCACAACAAATCCCACTTGACCAGACCCGGGCCGCTGCGGTGGGAAGCCAGCGACTAACCGCTTGAGCTGTGGCGTGGCCAATGATGAGGAAAACCAGGGTGTTAATTCGCTAGAACTGGGAATGAATAAATCCAGGATGAATGGCAGAAAATATCGCAGATGTGGAAATTTAGAGATACACAATTGTTTGTGTTTCAGTCGCAAAAGTGTTACTACGTCAGGCATAATCTGCGATTTTAGAATGTCTTTGAGAGAATTTCTCGACTCAGTTGTGAGCCGCTTTACGCGATAAACGCTTCCCACGGTAAACAGGAAACATTTCTTTATGTATATCCTTTGCACTGAGTCCTTTTGACCACACAAAACGCAAAACATAACGCTGTTCTTCACTAGTATACTACTCAAGCACTGTCGCCATTTTGACTACTGAAACCAGCCCCTGAACTTGCGCATGCGTGTCTGCTATCTAGACTGTCATGAAGCTGGACTGTGCTGCTACCTAGTGATACGCATAGAAAACCTGTTACATCCATTACAGCTGCCTTACTTCCATTCGTTACCCATTTACTGATTCTCCTTTGTGCACAATGGATCACAAAAAGCTTCAGTCAGGATAACTAGCGTTTCGGCCGATATTCGAACGGAGGAACTCTCAAGTTATCGCTTGAGTTAAGTTGCTCGGTGTACGTACAATGTAAGAGATTTCAGTGACACCGCCAGAGCGATTTTTGGAAGGACGATTTATATCCCAAAATTTTCTTTATAACTTCTTAAGAGAAATTGCCTCTGCACTCAAAGTATGCCCCACATGCTATACAATGTTCCTATGTAACAGTGCAAGCTGAGAGAAGCGGTAGGTCTATATTCTGCATTTTCGTGCGGTGGCCGTCTCCAATCTAGTCATGATTGAGATTTTTGTGCTTTTATTCAGTCTGTCCAAGCAACTCAGGGGATACTGCCGTAAATTATGCTGTAAAAATTCCTTTCACTGACATCTGAAGAGTGAACACTGAAGCAACAGCTCATCGGACAACAAAAATAATGATAGTAATAATAATAATAATAATAATAAAATCAAATTCAATTCGTGTTTATTTACGTGCAAACTGAACAACACACTGGCCAATTACAAAGGTAGCACGAGTAAACAGAAATATATTTACTTATTTACTTACTCATGGAACTGAGCCCTTCTGAAGGAGCCGCCAATTCTGCAGCTACTCAAGAATTTCCCAGCATTTTATGGAACCCGAAGGTTCATTGCCGTGTTCACAAGAGCCCTCCACAGGTCCCTATCTTGAGTCAGTTCAATCCAATCTACACCAACCCCATTTCATCTCTCCAAGATCCATTTTAATATTGTCAACCCATCTACGCCTTGGTCTTCCCAGTGGTCTCTTTCCTTATAGATTTCCCACCAATATCCTATACGCATTCTTCGTCTCTACTATTCGTGCTACATGCCCTGTTCACCTCACCCTCCTTGACTTGATCATTCTAATTATACTTGGAGAAGATTACAAGTTATGAAGCTCCTCATGATGCAGTTTTCTCCAACCTCCTGTCACTTCATCTCTCTTCGGTACAAATATTCTCCTCAGCACCCTGTTCTCAAACACCCTCAGTCTATGTTCCTCCCTTAATGTCGGAGACCAAGTTTCACACCCATACAGAACCACGGGAAAAATTATAGTTTTGTATATTCTAATTTTTATTTGGACAGCAGAAATATAGAAAAATAATTAAAGAGCAAAATATAAAATATGACAGACTATGTAATTGCAATGAATTAATATCAATTCCATGAAAAAATTAAGTTAGCTTTAACAGGCAAGAAAAAAAGAAAATACATGAGTAAGTATATTTCCAATAATTATGCCACTTGTAGGGAGAGAGGACAATACATGTACCTTTAAACACATAAGTTAATAATAATAATAATAATAACTCAATTAATAATTATAATTATAACTCCAGCAACATAAATCAAACCTATCACTGAGAAGTGACAAAATTAAAATATATACAATTGGAATAATCATGGCGGAAATAAATTATAAAACAATTAATAATAATAATAATAATAATAATAATAATAATAATAATATTGAAAAGACTAAAATAAAAATCTTNAATTTATTCCAACTTTCTGTCGGCCCCGTCTGCAAATATGTCGAGATCTTTAACCACCGCGTTGGCAGCATAGGCGCACCGAGCAGAAGGGCAGTATTAATCAGAGGGACAAGCACCAAACAAAATAATAATAATTACAGTAAACCCGATAATTTGGAGTAGCTTGGGCAGAGAAATCATCCAGATTAAGCGGTAATTCGGATTATTGGCGCAAAAAGTAGCCCTAAAAGACAAAAAAAAACTTACAACACAAACAAATGGAAAATTTAATGCTGTAAGCAGTGCTGATGAAAAGAAATAAAAAGTATCACTGTAGAGCCTATAGAGACTATAAAAATATGATACATTTATTTAGCGATAGAAGACTCAGAAGTTGTACTTGTTTCTGAACGTAAAAATGCGGGATTGAAGAAATTTGTGTCTGAACAGACATGTGACTCGTCTGCCTTCGTAAATTCCTTGTGTTTTTAAAGCATACACTCAATGATTAACAGCATTTTTCATATTTCGATCCGGATTATCTGACATGAGGATTGACTGTACCCGGATTAGCGAGGGTTTACTTCATTATTGTTACTTCAGCAATGTGAATCAATGTTATCATTAAGAGATGAGAATTTATTATTATTGTTATTATTATTTGTTTATTATTTTAGCGTAGTTGGTTGAGGGGCTATGCTACAAGCCGGAAGGTCGCGGGTTCAAGTCCCGATGAGGTCACTGGATTTTTTTTCAATTGACCTAATCCTTCCGGCCGCACTATGGCCCTGGTATCGACTCAGCCTCTAACAGAAATGAATACCAAGAATTAATTAAATAATTTTCCTGGGGAGTAAAGCGCGGCCGGCGAGTAAGGCTGACAACCTTGTCGATTGTCTAGATAATGTGGGAGCCTCAACGTCTCACAACCCTATGGGCCTTCACGCCTGGTACAGGGACAGCTTTACTGTTTTTACTTTATTCTTCTCACGTGAAATCAGGACTAGAACCGGGCAGGAATGTAATATAACCGTATCACTTTCTGTGTACAGATCTGAACACATTCCTTGCAGACAATAACATTTCTTGCGAATTCCTACCGACGTCAGCGACCTCGGACCTGTAAAATTAGTAGGCCTCAGTGTCGGTAGAGGCCGTACAGGCTGCATGACTATACCTGACTTTTGGACTGCGCATGAGGAGAAGTGGGGGGAAGTACTGGAGTGGAGGGTGAAGCGTTTGTTTGACTCATGCACTCTCCAATCCTAACCCCAGGTATTAGGCCGATCAGATCTATTCTAAGTTTTGTCGAGAACGAAATAGGTGTAGCCTGATATGAATAATTCTCTAATTATTCGTGAATAGTCTTTAACCTGAACGATAACTGGTCATCAAAATAAACTCAAAAGACACAAGTTAATGGCAATAGAGGTCATAGTGCTGCTAGAAAATACAAGCTAATTTACGTATTTTATGTTTTCCGCAAATTCCTATATCATGCACATAACATAAACCTTCAACCAAAACAATTAAGAGGTAAAATTGTTGATGTGATTCAGTATTAAGTATCACGGCATGAAGTCGTATGGGGGAGTGGAGGTATATATCCAAGTATCCTTGACCTCGGTACTAGGTGAAAGTTGTCAGTTTCACACCTCGGGCACCTTTCACATGGAAAAGAGCCCTCGTTACGCGAATGATGGGAAGCTCGGTTGACCGCAGAGTCGATCTGTACGCTGTGAAGAAAGGAGAATTTTCTTGCCCCTGCAAGGAATCAAACCGCGATCTCTCGGTCGCCCATCCTGTGGCCCGTCACTATACCGAAAGAGCTATTTCGGATATGTAATTTAAAATAATATTTTTAAATAATGTGTCACGCCATTTTCAATATTTATTATTATTATTATTATTATTATTATTATTAGTATTATTATTATTATTGCTGATGACATCAAAATTTACCGAGCCATTAGTTCCCCTCATGACTGCTATCTACTACAGTCTGACGTTACCTCTATACAAGGT